>NW_009708451.1:54843-55613 GCF_000703405.1 Apaloderma vittatum | reverse complement strand
ACCGCTCTTTTCGTGGACATGAGTCTTCAACCAATCAGCAGAAGGGGAATAGAAATTCTCAATGTGGTGGTCATAATATACCTATCTAACCTCAGATATTTTTCTTTGTATGACAGTGACGTTTGGAATTGTGCGGGGCAACTTGTTTATCCATGCAGAGCCAGATACTGCCAAAAGTGCATTCAACAATACGTTACTCCATAAATAAATGTAATGGGACTGCTTGAAAAATGAAACTCTGCTTAGCCTCAAAAAAGAGGAAAGTTACAGTCTGTCCCTGAAAGAGTTGAACGTCAAGAAATAGATGTAAAGTACAAGAAAAGATTGCCTTCCCCTTTCCAGTGTCTGAAAACTTTTAGTAGCTTGTAGTTCATGGCTAATGTTTCTAGAAAAACTAGGTGCCTTTTCCTGTTCCCTGCTCATACACACTTTGGCAGCAGATTTTCTGTGGAAGTGCAATGAATTGGTAAAGGTCTTCCATTTCATATACAATTTTAAATTTTTTTTTAAAAAAATTTTCTTTTTTTTCCTAATTTTAATTTTATTTTTCTTCATGCCATTTTTGGCTTTCTACTATACTAATAATGACATAGATAAGTAGTTATAAGATGATACAATAGTAAAGAAGGATTATAGCATGAAATGACAATAAAGAAAAGCAAAGTTTCTGTGTCAGCAACACAGCAATAAAAAGCCATTAATTAAAAATCTTGGTCAGCGAGGGAGTAGCAATTTCTCAGGTGCTAAAGCGTTCATCTACGTTGTGTTGA
>NW_009708451.1:7839-54812 GCF_000703405.1 Apaloderma vittatum | reverse complement strand
TTCCCTACAGATCCTAACAGCACTTTTACAGGACCCCACATCAGTACTTGTAGTCTTCAAGACAGTGAGTCCTCTTTGTCTCATGATCATATCTTCTCTTTCCAACTTCTGTATGCACAAGTAATCCATCTGATTTAATCAAGCTAATGTTTGTTTTGCTCTAGACTTTCTACTGGTACCGCCAGTGTATCTGACTGTGAGCCATGTGGCCAATATCTGCCCCATGTCATTCACTTGTTTGTCTCTTATTTGCTGGGTACATTTGCTTTTCTTTCCAAAATAGAGTCTCTTGCTCCATGATTTCTGTTGTTTCCCTTCGTGGAGCAATCCTGATTTTAAACCAAGAGGCTTTGAAATCAGTTTTTGTTGAACTTGACCAAGGACCATAATGTAGAAAGAAAATTATTAGTTCTTAATCACTTCGAGCGCCTAATTAATTTCTTTCTTAAATTGAAACAAGAGTCACAGCTGTTCTGGAGCACATCATTCAGATCCCTCTGGCAAACGCTGACCCAGACTGGATGTTTCCCCGTGTAGTGTTGCACTGGTCTGTCTGGCTGAGTTCAAGAGTAGGTAGTGTGTTACACCATGGTACTTTCACCCAAAGTCTTACCTTGAGAAACCTATGGAGAAATCTCTGCCAAGAACTTTTAAGAGAGTATGCCTCAGGTACACTGGACTGAATTTGTTTGCAGGGATACAGCTCAGCACAGGTACCCCCAAACCACAACTTCCCAAACCTTTGGGTAGTACCATAAGCTTGCAGGCCAGCAGTCAACGGGCAGAGGTGCCCAGAGTTTAGCAAGTTGAGTACTGTGTATTAAAAGCTTCCAAGTAGCGTTTCTCGTTTGTTTCAAGTGGGTCTAAAAGCAGATTGTACACTCTCATCCCAAAATTGGGAGCCCTTATGTGTAGTCGTATGTCAGATTTTGGGAGTTTTAAAATTCTGTGTTCATTGCATAGAAAGAATTAGGACAATACAACACCATGTAGCTATGCGTGGGGAACAAAAAAATATGAGGTAATGAACAGGATTTTTATCATCAGCTACCCAGTACAGATCTGAGAAGTTATTTTTTTGCATAACTGCTTTGTCTAACTTTACTCTGCACTGCTACGTAGTTGTGTCCTTCTTGTTTACATCACTTGCTGGTGTGTAAGATTCTCAGATGTGAGATGAGGTAGAGCCAGAGGAAAGTTAATACACTTTTTTTAATGCAAAGCTTTTTCTAGAGAGGTCTTCATAGGACCAGTGTGGGACCATGCAGACATAAAGAGTTCTCCAAAACATGCTAACCTCTTTATATTTGCCTGGGAGGGATGGATGATGCACCTCTGGCTCTCTGCAGATGTTCTCAGGTGACAGCATGCAGCATTAATCACCCTGCTGCATTCACTGAGCTGTCATGAAGGTTTCATGCATCCAAGAGCACTGTGAAATCCTTTCCCTGGGGCATCCAGTCCTCCCCACGTTCCTGGGACAGCAGACACTCTGGGAAGGATATGAGCTTCAGATAGATTTACCAAAGGGAGTAACTGGCCAGCTTAGTCATTCGGGGACATGAACGTCCATACCTTCCTCACAGATGTCATCATCTTGATCAGAAGAAGAGTTCTTAGTTGAAAAGACTAGTAAAAAGGGATGTCTGGCTTATAGCTTCTCTTCCTCAAGGAGCTCAGAAGCAGAAGGTGGCAGGACCAATTTTAGACTATCATCTCTAATTAGAGAGTTGCTGGTAACCCAAATGCGCCTCAGAACTGAGGAGGCTAGGACAACGAGAGATGCTGCTTTTATTGCTTTGTTCTTCTCTGTCTGGGATGCCAGTGTTGATCAAAGTCATTTTTGTATCATCTCTTGGCAGATTTTCCCAGTGCACTGTGGTTGGTAATTTACAGCAGAACACTTTTAGCAGTAACCATAACTGACATCTGAAAGTGGTTTATACTAATTTAAAAGCTTGGGCAATGTAGAAGTTAGGCAAGGTTTGCAGGCGAGGTAATATTGCATATTATAACAGCTGTTGTAGCTGAAAAGGCATGGACAAGTTTTCAAACACCTATGCCCTTTGCAGGATCGCTGCAGAGACAGAGAAACAAAAATCCAGGGCCTCCCTTTCAAATGTGGCATTTCTAAAATGCCTCTCCATGCTGCAAATCAGTACAAGATTAGAATAAGCCTGATTTATAGCCATAGCACGTGCTGTGAGTCTGGAAACTCAATAACATTTTATTACCTACTAAAGAAGTTGTTTATTTAAATGATTACTTTTTGTGGCACATACCAGAAGATAAACAGTGTATAAATGAGTAAACTGTGTGACTGAATGCTTTGTGGCTAGCCTCTTCCGTTCATTTTATGCCATTAATTTCTGAATTTATTTCACAATAAATAAAGATACCATTATTACATGTTCCAGGAAAAAAAAAAAAAGTCTTTTCAGCTGGAGGAATCAGTGTACCTTACAAGAACATGTTTTATCAGGTTTTGATTCTGATAGTCAGTTGCAATTGAAATCGCTAAGTTTCTGTTTTCAGAGTGAAAAGCAATGAGAATTCATGTGATGATTCTCCCAGCTAAAAAATATATGAAGCTTTATTTTAGAGATATGGGAAGATACCTTATTGCATGACCTCAGATTTATTTCCCTGTTAGTGTGATATTTATGGACATAAAGGGCAAAAATCAGTTTCTCATCTGATAAAATGTATTTGTCTTCTGCTCACAATCTTGAACTAGCTTTTTTTCCTCCCCCTCTGTTCTTGAAATTATCATTCAATCCAAGTTCATATCTGCAGCTCCTGTGCTGTAAAAGGTGCTCTCCCTTTCCCACATAGATATGGTAGCTCATTTTGAAAATCAATGTATAGCACTAGTCTCTCTTCTTACCAGTCTTCTGCCCAAAGGAGTAGTCAGGGTCTGGAAGTGTCCTGTGGTCCTGATCTCACCATAGGTTTTCTTCCTGCACAGTGTCATGGGGAACGTTAAGGACTCACCTAGCCAAAAGACTGTGTTTTGCCTGATGGCTTAGGAAGGCTGTCTTTAATTGGGGAAATTCTGTGTGGTGGAGCTGAAGCTTTCTCTTTCCATCTCCCTTTGCCTCTCTCTCTGACACCCCTTCTTGCTGAGTTTTTGCTGCCTGCTGGAGAGGTACTGAGACTATTTCAGTCTTACCCATGTACTTTCCTATCCTATCTTCTAGAAATCGTGTAGATGTGGCACTTCAGGCTATAGTTTAGTGGTCATGGTAGTGTTGGGTTGATGGTTGGACTAGATGATCTTAGAGGTCTTTTCCAACCTTAATCATTATGATTCTATCTCCAAAACCACTCGGTTTTGGAGAGTCAGTGGCTCACCATTACCAACTTGGTGTTCTGCTAATTGCTTAATCAGACTTTGCAGGTCTTTTGCTGGGATGGGGGAGATAAGCCAGATCTGACACTGGCAAAATGTCAGTTCTTAGTGACTAGGCGCGGTGGGGTGATGCATGTGTGTCGTCCCCTTCTTTTCCTCTGGGCTCCACCTATAGTAAATATTAAATCTATTACTAGTGAGGCTGGCTAATAAAACTCATCACATCGTAGCTGGCATTTGTCATGCTTAGTTGCAGGCACATATTGAGGTTCATGCTGGAAGTAGTTGTTAGATTTCCATTGTCAGCGCACAGACATTGCTATTTCTAGAGTGGCATTTGGGAGGCTTATTTTAGGCTTTTACAGTGGTTATTTCTGCCCATGACCTGTGACAAAAGAGTAAAGGCTAGTTTTAATTGTCTAAAAGCAAAAGTTTAGGTGTAGTGTCTACAGAGTAGGCATGGAAAGTTAGGTGAGATTGATCCCTCTGCTGATGCATTTTGCAGTCAACTCCTTTCTTTAGGTAAAGTGGATAAATGTCTGATGCTTCAGCAGACACAGCCTCTAGCAATGGGAGGAGAAACACTTTGCCGGGTCCTGCTGTCTGCTCCAGAGCCTCGCACCCATTGGTGTACACCCACATACCACCTCATGGCCAAAGGTTGACTGTAGGTTGATCAGCGGATAGGTTCTCATTTCTGTGGCCATTCTCATGTCTTAATGTGAACCGTGAAACCTGTAGAATTCTTTTAATAAATTTTTATAATCCAAACTGTTTCCAGAAGAGAATGAGTGTGAGGGTGGTGTTAACAACGTTCTTCCCATGTCTTTGCTCAAGGCCCTTGCAACATATTCCTCTGTTTCAGCTTGAACTGGAGCAGCATGGCAAGCTCTGAAAGGATCTTTGGAAATCATAGCCCTGTTATCCATCAGATCAACACAGATAATTGCTTAGTGTGCTGTCTCCAGTGCATGTTTCTGATGTGCAGTATAACTTTATAACAGTATTGCAAAATATCACCAGGGTATTACTTTTGCTTTCTTAGCAACTAGTAATTGGAAAAATTGATATTGAAAATTTAGCCATTGTCGAGTATAATCTAAAACACTGAGCATATGGCAGGAGAACAATAACACTGCCTAAATTGCAGCTTTCTGGAGAAATCAATTCTGATTTTACAATTAGGCTGTTAAAGCTTTATGGTAAAGTTTGCATGTTGTAGAAAATGGCACAAGTCAGGCTAATGTACTAACAAATTTTTGTCTTGGGCTGAATGTATGTAAAACACAGCAGAGCTGTCATGACGTTTTTGTAACAGTCCTGAAATGTAATCACTGTTTTCTAATACATAGCTTAATATTTTAGTGTTTCTCACGTCTTTGTATCTTCAGAAGACAACTTCTTCCATTGAAGTGCTGACATTTTCCTTAAATAAGAAACTCCAAACCTTAAACTCCATTTTCACAAAATAAATTATTCAGTAAGTCTTCTTTAATTATGTTCTCTTTGACTGCTTTGTTGCCTGAGTTGTTCACTACTCTTGCAGAGAAAATGAACCACTGGATTTCCCTAATGGTTATTGTAGATGTCAACTGTAGTGCAGACTCTTCAAAGGATCTCTCCCATGTCCTAATCTCAGTGCTCCCCTTAGCTCACCAGTGATTACTGTGTTAATGTTTTAGCAGTGACTGTGAGGTGGTGAGGAGTGCTCGTTGCTGGCTTTTATTATTTTTTTTACAGAAAAAGCTCTGTACCGTTGAAAAATGCGAGCTGCATCCTGATTAATGTGCCAAAGACAACTAAGGTCATGGGTACATATAAATAGGGAAACGTGCCACATATTGATAGGATAATCAAACGGGATGGAGGACGAATGAACCATACATAACAGATGTTAGCCACGTCTCTCCGTGGGCTATTGGAAGGTGCATGGGTGCTGTTATGAGAAAGCCGATGCAAGGAACTGCACAGGAGAGAAAACACTTTGCTTTCATCCTGCGCCATGTGCCTTTCAGTTTTCTTCCCTGTTTTCACAGCTATGTAACATGATTATGTTTGGTCTTGAAGGCTTCTGTGTCTCTGACCTGCAAACAGACCGGAGGCAGTGGCATGGAAAGTCCCAACTGATTTGTTCCCTGCTCTTGGTGGAGCACTGCAGTTCAGGCTAATCAGAAGTGGTCAAAGTACCATGTTGGGCAGCGTGGGATTTTGTGACAACATCCTGGCAAATCAAAACCTTCTCTGTGTGTGCTGTGGGCTAGATAGCTGAAACCTCTGTAAAGACATAGTCTTTAGTCCTAGAGAGCCATCCTGCATTTAGACGTTTCCAGGCAGGGTTGGATGTATCAGTCAGCCAGTCACTGACTCACCAGACTGTGTCCTTCAGGCCAAACTCTGGCAACACAGCAAACCATTAAAGCTAACTCTGACTGACACTTGACTTGTGCACAGCTGAAAACATTTTTTTTCCTGTACCAGGCACTTGGTGACTGTCTACACTGAGTCTGCAAAGTCAAAGTTCCTTTTTCATGGTCAGAGCTGAGATGAGTTTCTGCTGTAGACAAACATGTCTAAAGAAGCATCTTGAGCTTTGTAATCACTCTCTTTGCAGGAGTTTGCAACTGTGGCATGTGTCGTGGGTTAGGATGTGCTATTGACTTCTGATGAAAGCCAAGCAGACAGGGCTTTCTCTTTCCTCACAGCCTCCCCAAAAGAACAGCAAATTTTTTCATAGACATACTTGTACTGATAATAGTATCTTTTTTTTCCCCAATTTTGGGGTTTTCTTAGCAGCTTGATTCCACCTTCCATTCCTAAACATGACAGGTGAACTCTTTGGGCTAAGTTTTAACTTGCAACTTGTATTTATAAAGGAGAAGTAGGCCATGGAAAAGCAGGCTTTGAAATGGAAATTCTATCTCAGCTACAGCCACAGCAGTGCTGCTCAGTGCCCTATTTTGTTTTCTTTTTCCCATCGTCAGCCAAATCAGGCTCACTGCTCCTTGTTCAAAGGAGAAGTGTTAACGTTCCAGAATTCCCTGTGCTGCTGCTTACGAGCCTTGGAGATGTTGTCAAATGCTGTATCCAGTATTCCAAGTCTTTGAGCAGGTCTTGAGTTTCTAAGAAAAGGCTACTCTGACTTCCAGAATCTTGGAGCTAGCTCTAGGATACAGGGAACCCAAACAAAATAGAAGGTATGTTTTCATATTCCAATGCTTGCATGTTATTTCTAGGCTAATGTATGCATTTCTGCTGGATAATCCTAGCTCAGTAGTACGTTTCCATTTTGCCAAGCTTCCATTAAAATCAGTATCTGGTCATACAGCCTGTGTAGAGTATAAACTAATATTGGATGTTTGTGAGAACAGTCAATAAGTCACTGGAAAGTTTGTTTTGCAGGAAATTGCAGTGAAATAAAGTGAAGGTTAGTTAAACTTGAAGCTGGAGCTGCTACACGACTAGATAGCCACTGTAGTTGTGAACAATTATCAACATGATTCTCTTTTTAAGCAAGTATGCTGCCTCTCTGGAGTTCAGTTTGCTTCTAAATATATGAATTCTGATCTCATTCCATTTGGAGAAGTCCCGTGTTTTGGCAGATGGCAGAACTTTCTGAGGAGTGGCTTGCAAATGTTGGGGTGTGAAATGCACTTGGCGGTGATGCTCGGAAAATGATCTGATGTGATTTATGAAGCATGCTGTACGGGTATGCAGTACCTGGGAGAATGAAACCATGAGCACAGTGTAGCGTGCCCAGACCTTGCACACGGTAGCATAAAGCATAGCTCCTTGGCGTTTCCTCCAGTGCTGAAACAGCAGGATTTTAGCTGATGATCTTGCCAGGCCATCTGGTGAAAGAGTCTGAAAGAACTTTACAGGGACTAATTATTTCCCAGATTAATATTGCTGACAAGTACTCCACGAGGCAGCATGTATGTTTGCAGGGTGTTACGCTACTAGAAATAACATTAATTATTTTGCCCATGATTTGCCGAACACTGCAATTGTGTGTGCTGGCATTCTGCCTCAACATCCCCATCTGTGTATATCACAGGCTATACCATAGTATTTATTTCAGATCTTTTTGGAGATGTTTCCATTTTCAGATTGAAGAGCCTGGATTAAGTAATTTTCAAAAGAGGGCATTAAAACAATCCAACATTTTAACACAAGTTTCCTCTTAAAACTCATCAAAATCTGCTTACTAACATTATGCTCAGTGGGATGTACTCTCAGCCTAACTGCTCTCAGGCACTGCAGTTTAAACTCAGATTAATAGTTTTATGCATTGATTATCTTCTCCATGGTTGTTTTTTGGTTTTGTTTTTTTTTTAGAAAAGATGGCACTATGATATGATGACTTTTCTATACCTTGCAAATAAGGTGTATTATTTATTATTTTATCATGTAAATATGAAAAATACAACTTTGGCTATCCATATTAAAAGTATTTATGCTACACACAAGGCCATGTCAATAATTTGATCAAAGATATCAACATAAGCAATGTAACCATCAGAAATGTTAAACAATAATAGAAATATTCTTGGTTTCAAAATAGTAGAAATATTTTAGGTAAGTTTAAACTGATTTTGCTTTCACTGCCTCACTGGATTCTGGCTGATGATTATTTTCTTCCCAGTACAGAAATCTGATGCAATTCCACATCTAGGCAAATAACTTGCTTTTTCATTGATTTATCTATAGGGTTCTTATTAAGAATAATTTCAGACTAAAACACCCATAGGCTCTCTTCAACCTTCTTTATTGCTTTCTATGGCTTCAAGATCTTTTAACACTTAAAGTCTACAAAACCAGTCTGGTCTGACAAACTCCCATAGTTTTTTTCTGGTTGTTAAAACACATGTCCTGCCTTATTTTCTGTAAAATGGAACAATCACCCAGTGGAGCAACACATATGGTCTAAATTCACTGACCTATATTCACTGGTAAAAAGAAAATCTCTGGTGAAACCTTCAAGAAGGAAGAAACATTGTGCTGTCCCTTCAGAGAGAAAAAGAAGAAATCAAAGAGTTTATAGAGCACTGGGGAGTTTATATGAAAGACTAATATTTTTGGTGTGGAAAAATAAAAGGCATTTTTGACCTTTACAGTGGAAACAGAAGAAAGTGGTAGAATTTGTGCATGGATGTTTGAGTGAGATAGAATGAAAAAGGTAAGATTTGTGATGGGGTAGTAAGAAGCACCGTGTTAATGTTAATGGAGCAGGGACACTGTCCTTGGAGAGACAGGTGTTCTTGCTTGGGAGAAACCTCTGGGCTTTGCAAACTGTGTTCAGAAGTACCACCCAACCCAAACACCAAAGTAGTAAATGAACTTTTCAAGAAAAAGGAATCATCACTGATTATTGAAAAAGGAACAGGTAGGATGAGACTGCACAACTCAGTATCTTAAGCTTATTAAACTGCTTCAGGGTTACACACTCTATTTCTTGACATGAGGACTACTGCAGTCAACATAGAAACCTCTTATAAATGCCCAAATAAAACCTGTGCCCTTTCTGTTTTGTTACCTTTGCATTTGGCAAAGGTTTTCCTTATTTGTATGAACCCCTTTGAGTTCTACCACAGCGTAACTCAAGAGTTTGCTCTTAATGCAGTGTCTGCCTAAGCTCAGCTCTAGATGAAAAGCTGTTTTATACTCCAGTGAGGGGACCTGTATCTTAAAGCCAGAGGGCCACTGACAGAACTATTAGTAATGACTCAGAGAAGTAACTCTGCTTCTTATTCAGTAACTCTCTGCTCTCAGTTTTAACCCTGGAGTAGGTACCATGAAGAGGCTGAGTCACTACTGCAACAGAAGACAAACTCTTGAACAGCATGAAGACAAATGTTTTTACAAAACAGGATATACAATTGTACTTTACTTAGAGCTACCAGAAGCCTAGATGGTGGTTTTCCTTGAGGGTGTCAAACCTGTTTTCAAAGGCTTTTCCAGAGCCCTCCCCATAGGATTTGCCACTCTAACTATAGGAAATACTATTACAAAGCAGGGAGCCAAGATTTACGTGACTTTAACCATATAAAAGAGTTAGGATGATTTAGGCCACAAGTCTAACTTGAATTTCCATTGCAAAGAGCCTCTTTCTCTCAGTAGGCTGTGGAGTATGTCTGCCTGACTTGCCTAAACTCAATGCTTACCTCTTAGGCAACTAAATTTTATTGAAAAGAAACCCTTCTCTGCAGAGATGAAGTGATTTGCCTACACCTAAAATTGACTGGAATCCAGAGACCAGAGTTTAGACCTCCAAGGCTGAGACTCTGGCCAGATGTAGAGATTGCATTGTAGGTATTTACATGTGAACCATCCTTCGAGCAGTATTCAGGTCAGCAGAGAAAATCATCTCGTCTGAATCTGAGCTAGGTATGAGTCAGGTGAATTATGCCCTGAAAATACTTTATTTTCTCTATTGTTTGTGAAAGGAGCTTGAGGTGACTAGTTCAGCTGCAGACACTTGCAGACAGGTGAGATGAATCCAGCCTCATTGTAGCCCTTTACAAATGCTGGCTTTTAATAGCATTGGCAAACTGCAGCAAATTGCAGCTTTTGTTCCCTGTACCGGTGCAATCTGTGCACTGGAGTAGGGAATAGACTGGACTGGTTGGGAGATTGCAGATTGGGAGTTCACTGCTAAGCCCAACTAAGGCGGCCTCCTGCTGTGTGTGATGAGTGATGAGTCAACAGTAATCAAATCCTAAATCTTGATTTTGGTCCACTTTTACATATAAAAACCCAAAGCATAGGGTTTTGCATGTTATTACAGGCAGGGCATGAACTATCAAGAATCAGCTTTAGTACCAATGGTTGTTTAGTGTCACCATCCATACTGTTTTCAGCAGTTCCTTTTAGCATCACACTTCTCGTTCAGTGCTCTGGAGACCCCTTTTCTCACACAAACATCGGCCTTCTGCCCTTTTTCTGGATTATAGGACCATGTGTCCCTTGCTCTTGGTTCTCTAAACTTTTTTTCCTTTCAGTACAGGATCAGTCCGTTGTCACAGCAACTTGAATTGGTTTAAGCAACATGCAAGGGTAGAAAAACTGAAATAAAGCTGAGTTCTGTAGTGTGAAATGTCTTCCCACGGAAGAGCTGAATGACAGAGCCTTAGACAGGATAAAGCTGAGCATCATGAGTGATTTGAATCTGTTACTCCCTCACAGCGTGATGGTGCCCTGTGTGCCTGAGCTGCGTTGTCTGTACAAGGGGAGTAGGCTGGATGTGAAGTCTGAGTGCTCTGTCTTAACTTTCCAGCTGCTATTTATATTGCATTACCTCACTAAGTACCCAACTGAGAACAAGACTTTGCTGTGTGAAGTGCAAGGAGTGTACAAGGAGTTTTGTACAGTTTTTTACCAAACACCACAGACTTTCATCTAGTCTTAAGCAGTCTTTGACTAAAGAAAAGAATGCAAGCTAAACACAGAGGGCAAGTTAGGGGCAGAAAAAGATGGCAAAGTCACCATGAATCAAAAAGAGGTGGAGTATATGTCTATACTGGTTTTTTTGAATTTGATTTTATGCTTTGGTCAGCTTTTTCTTGGATGACTTTAGTGGCCCATAGTAGTCAAGCAGGTGAAAGACACCCATATTATGTGAGTCAGACCCTAACAATGAATTCAAGGGTGTTGCAGCAATAAAGGATCTGGTCTTTTAAGTTACTTAGCACCCCTTCAAGTTAACCCTGTTTGACAAAGACTGAGGTGTAGCCAAGAATGAGCAAGGCCAGTGTCACTGAAGATTAAGAAAATCTCTGTGTGCCCCCAAACCATACCTTTGTGTTGCAACATTTCAAATAATACTTTCTCAACAGACCATACTTTTCAGTGAAATATCTGTAATGTGTTTTATCATATTCTTCTGTCCCAGACAGGTTGTGTCACAGCTGATCTCCAAGGTCTCTTCAGATTAATGGGATTAGGCTTTTTTTAATGCTGGATATTTCCAAGCATGCTATTCAGTTGCCTTCCATACTTCAGATACACTATTGTGTTATCTCTCACTTTTAGTAAAAGACATGTTACATTCTGAAAGACTTAGACCAAGCCATACTCATTTCTTGAGTAGTCCCATTTATATAAGGTGATTCTTAATGTGGCTTCACTGTCTAGCCCGTTACAAAACATTGTCGCTAAATGTGCTCTGTTAAAGTATGTTGCTTTAGTTTCATTTGGAGGGTCTGTGCATAAATCTGTGTCTAGATAGGAAAGAAAAGAAAACAGGTTGACTTCTTGCAGGAAATAAATGTTTCTGATAGTGGGTAAGTATCATAACAATGTGTTTGCTTGGCTGCAGATTGACTCTGTGGACAGAGAACCCAAATTTGAGCCTTGTTTCAGCTGTTCAACCGAGCTGTGTACTGGCTGTACAAGATTGTGAGTTCCCAAATGGATACACCCGTGCCAAGAGCCCTGCTCCCACAAGGAGCTGCATATGTAGGTTGGTGGCTGCTGAGGGCCAAGGAGCCCTGATAGCAGGGTCAAATTGTCCCTTCTCTTTCTTACTGGAGCTTCACTATGACACTTACTTTTTACCTGGAGGGCACTTTCTAGTCTGTAAGTCCTGCCACAAGCTTCACATCATATAAATCCTTTCAGAATTTTCCCATTTCCCATTTTAGAAGTACCTGGATAACAAAAGCTCTCTGCTGTGAAGGCTAGGAATTGTCTCCTACTTTTTACCTAGATATATTGACTACTTGGTTGTACCCATTTGCTTGTGTGACCCAAATTTAATACTTTTTCTCATGTACCATTCTCATAGTATATATTCTTAGATTAACCCCTTTAGGGTCCCCCAGAGAGCGATCAGATTGCCTTAGCTATTGCTTAACTAGACTAAATAAGCCACATTTCCTTTTTCCTCTCCCAAAATACGTTTTCATCTCCCTCATTTACCTTAAATGCCATTATCTCCATATTATCACAGAATCATAGAATGGCCTAGGCTGGAAGGGACCTTAGAGATCATCTAGTCCAACCTCCCTGTCATGGGCAGGGATGCCTCTCAGCTAGATCAGGCTACTCAAGGCTCTGTCCAGCTTGGCCTTGAACACCTCCAGGGAGGGAGCAGCCACAACTTCTCTGGACAATTTATTCCAAAGTCTTGCCACCCTCATACTGAAGAGTTTCTTCCTAAGATCTAATCTAAATCTATCCTCCTTCAAATTAAACCCATTTCCCCTTGTCCTATCAGTGGACACTCTTGTAAAAAGTTCCTCCCCAGCCTTCTTGTATGTTCCCTTCAGGTATTGGAAGGCAGCTATTAGGTTCCCCCGAAGTCTTCTCTTTTCGAGACTGAACAATCCCAGCTCCCGCAGCCTGTCCTCGTAGCAGAGGTGCTCCAGCCCCTGGATCATCCTTGTGGCCCTCCTCTGAACACGCTTCAACAGATCTAAGTCCCTCTTGTGGTGGGGACACCAGAACTGGATACAGTATTTGAGGTAGGGTCCCACAAGAGCAGAGTACAAGGGGAGAATCACCTCTCTTGACCTGCTGACCACGCTTCTCTTGATACATCCCAGGATGCAGCTGGCCTTCTGGGCTGCATGAGCACATTGCTGGCTCATGTTGGGCTTCTCATCTGTCAACACCCCCAAATTCTTCTCTTTAGGGCTACTCTCAGCCCACTCTGTGCCCGGTTTATATTTGTGCCTAGGATTGGCTCGACCCAGGTGAAGGACCTTGCCTTTTGACCTTGCATATTACATTGAATATGGCTTGCCAGCTGAGTTGCTTGATATCTGCTTTATAAAGAGACACCTTATTTGTGAATCTCTGTTGAAAATGCTTCTGTAACACTGCATTTGCCTTCATTTTGGCTGCATCACATCAGAAACTCACAGTTTCTTAATGATCAGTTAGTTCAAGAGCACAGATTGGTTAGTTCAAGAGCACATCCAGCTGATGAGTGTCCAGGTTTTAGCTGTTACTTCTGTTATTAATACATAACGGCAAATCAGAAATGTTATGAGCTTACTGACTGCCACAGAAAGCAAGTGGTGGAATTAGGATAGACCTGACCACACCTTCATGTCACCAGAGCCAGATGTGACATCAGACTTTTCTTGCAAAACTTTCTGGTTTTAAGCAAGATAACATTGATACCATGAAAGTAATGGGAATTAGATTATTTTTATTATTGTCCTTGTCTCCAAGATAACATCCCCAGTTTGTGTAACCACAGAGAATAAGGTGAAGTCACATTCAAAACACTTCCTTTGCTTATCAGAAGGAAGCAGTATTATTTCTGTAGGGCACAGCCGTCGCTAATCACTTTGCTTGCATTTGTATTTCTCAGAAAACTCCCCCCCCACCCCCCAGTATATGATAAGGATAATGGCTTCATGCCACAATTTCTCACCCAGTGATCCCTTTTCCAGGGACGTGGAACAGGCTGATGATAGGAGAGCTTCGGACCCTTTACTTGGGAGGTGTCTGTGGAAGGTGGTTATGCTGATGATGATTATCAAGTAATTTCAACAGGAAGGCAGAAGCCAGCCCAAATGCTCACATACTGTATTCAGACAGGAAAGCTCTCAGAGTAATCTTCCACTCATCAAACAGGAATTGGGCTAAGCCAGGACTTGGCTGACCGTAATATCTCTCCTGCCAAGGAGGTCAGGGCTAGGCCAGGCTGGCTGGAAGCTGGCAGAGCAAACCACCATGGTTATTTATTTATGTGGCAGGGCAGGCAGAGGCTCCTCAGCCCACTGGAGGAGCTCCCTGAGCTGAACAGGTCTCTTCTTAGGTTTCCAGGCAGGTGCAAGGGGCACAGGCTGGGCCTCATTGCAAAGGAGATGAAGTAAAGCAAGAAAAGTCTACAAGAGAGCAAAGAGAGGGAGGGATTCCTCAGTATCAAGCTCAGAGAAGAAAGGAGTATGTTTGCTCTTGGGTGTCCTTTTTAGCAAAACATTAGAAAACAAGATGTAATAGGGAATTATTTAGCCTCATTCCATACTTACTTCTTTAGTCTTTGTTCCATATCTTGAACTTTTCTCTCTTTTTTTCAACTTTCCAAAACCTGAAGGGTTTCCTGGGTGTGTCAGTTCTGTCTGAGAAAGGCTAGAGCTGTTGTGTGCAAGTGGGCACAATTTCGTCCTCTTACATGATTATTCTTCTCTGCTGTCTTCCTAGTTTTCAACCTATTCTAGTTTCTTTTACTATTGATTTTGTTTTCACTTTGATTGCAAGAAACTGATTTCTCAACACCCTTTTATTTTTTTTTATGATCTTGTTATCCATTAAGATTAACTGCTTCCCCTTAGCTTTCCTTATGCTGTCTGTGCAAATACTCTTTAGCATTCTGGTATTGTCCTCATGTCCGTTGTAGAATGAGGCTAATTAATACACGCTTTGCATTTTGTAGGTCATGGTGTGGCTTCATGCCAGTTGACTCAGACCGTTTTGTTCTGAAATGTCAGAAAAAACAGTTGGTCAAACAATATTGACTGTATTAAGTGAAAAATGTCAAAAGAGGTCTTTAGCAGTTTCTTATCTATTTTTGAAAATACTTTTTTGCAGTTAATTTTTTAAAATATACTTACTTACCATTGTCATTGTTCGCTTATCTACTTAGAAAAAAACAAGATAGAAGATCTCCCACAAAAATCTGTAGGATTTTAATAGAGTGACAGGATTAATATGACCAAAAGATTAACCTGCTTTAGTAACTCCACAGGTGTGAAAACCTGTTCTCTTAAAAGCAGCAGGTGTTTTACTGTGAACATTTCTTGCTTGTATTTTTGCAAGGTTCAGGTGCATCTGGAAGGTGAAAGCCTGTGCTCTGTAGTGCTCTAGGGAGTTGGGTAGAAAAAGGCATTTTGATGCAGAAGGTACTGAGATGCTCCAGGCACTGCATCTCCTCCCCGTGGGATTTGGCTCTGGCTTTGGTACCATGCAAGGGATGGAGCAGAAGACACACAACTGCACTCTGGGGGATTCCACTGGCAATCTATGTGGATTTTTTAAAAAAAATAAATCTGAAGCCACAAGTACCATGTGAATGTATTTACTGGAGTGTTTCTTACATAAACTGTTTTCCAGAGTGAAGAGGCTGGAAGGCAGAGAGAAAGCATTTCAAATTGCAGGAGGAGTGGGCCATTACTGTTCTGTAGCTGATACCTGCCTTTTGGCCTTATTTCACTGGAATTAGGAACTCAGGAGTACAGTGAGGATTTCCACAGGATTCCATAAAGTTACAGTTTTATTGGCCATGCTTTCTTATATTTCCCATGGCCACGTCTATGAAGTAAACTAAATAGGGAGCCTTGCTGAGCACTAAGACTCACTCTCCACCTGGTTAAAACCATTAGAGTGGCAGCTGGTATATCTTTGGCCCATGAAGGTCGATATCCTGCTAAACATTTCCTTAGACTATCTCCAAAGTTTGACCATTCAAGGATGCAGTTGCAAGTAGCCACCCTCTTCTGAGGAATAAAAATGTTTGGAAGGATAAAATGGGCTGATGGGCCATTCCATTCCATTCCATTCCATTCCATTCCATTCCATTCCATTCCAGCTGGACCCACTGCTCACTAGGAACATTGCTACATTGCTACGCATGTTTGTTTTGTCAGTCTAGATGTGGACTTGAAGTGCTATTATATCCCCCCCCCTTTTCTTTTTAAACGCTTAATATTCTTTTTTATTAGAAGTATGTAATTGCAGGAGAAGAACCTTGCTATGAGAACACAAATGACTGTATTTTTTTAAAAGTTAGGTGTTAAGGGGCATTTTTGTTGTTTGGAAAATTCTTGCCAATGTAACTTATGAAACAATAGAGCTAAAACGAATGGGTGGGAAACATTTGCACAAATAGCCGTAATTGCAACTGGAAGGTATAATTGTTGTATCTTTATCTGACATGATGAATTTGAAATAATTATAAATCATTATAAAAAAATTAAATGGAACATTCTTTTTAAACAAAGTAACACAGTTCACATAGGATAATTGTCACAGATTTTCTAAGCAAAACCTGATCCAAAGATACCATTTTGGTGATAACAGCTACTGTACTAAAGAATTCACGCACGGTTCCCGTAGGAGCACAGTGTAGTCTCTCAGCTAAAGCAGGACGGTTTATGTTTTAACAAGTAATTTGGTTAATAAATGTAGATATTTTCTCCCCAAAGTACCTCTTAAGAGGCTTTGCTTTGTATGAATTCATCTGTCACTTAAAATTATTTCAGTGCTGGATTTGGATGCATTTTTGTCTACAGATCCTTACTGGACTACTCATTAAATTCTCTCCAGTATGCAGGGTTTGAGCAGGGCAGATTTTAACTTCATGTGAGCACTGTCTTACTTTCCCAGGGCTTTCAGCTGCTGTGTTTAAGTCAAGATTGCTCACATGTGGCTTCTTCCACCATCCTTACTGTAATATTTAAAGATAAAATTAGATAATTTCCACGTGGTCTCTGAGCACTGAGATATCTAGTTATTCCCAAGTAGCAATACTCAAATACAGGAGTATAATAGCTTAGAATGTAAAATCCCTTGATGTGATTATGATGTAGGACTTCTGCTAATAGACTTCATTGATCTGGTGGTATCTTTTCTCATACATGTTATTTAGCCAGTGTTTTCTGGATTTATTTATATTTGATGAGGAGTGGGGAAGGAGAGATGCAGGATTGCTTTGGCTTGTGGTTTTTTGCATTCTCTGAACAATCATGGATAACACACTGGTGGAGATGGGACATAAATAATGAATACAAGAGGTACAAACCCCTGTATTTCTTACTGGCTTGGTTTCTAAATCTTTGTTCAGATGCTCAGCTTCCAAATCCTGACCAGATTTTGGACTGGGAAGAAATTAGAAAAGTCAGATTAACAAAGACAAGAAAATTCATCATTTTATTTGTTTTGTCAGGGAGCACTGCCAGGGACATTGCCTGTGCAGGCAATACATCAGCTCCTTGCTGTGCATAGACCTCAGGCATTCTTATACCTTAATCTTGCATGCCACTGCCTGGTTCCTAAGGGACTGAAATGCTTTACTTTATCCATATGCTTGGTTTCAACACGTAACATCCTTGTATAGATGAGATTCCACTGTATGATCAAATACTATAGACTCTATGATTTAATATTCCCTTTATCCTTAAAATCAATTCACAGAATCCAAATCAGGTATGCCCTAATAACACAGGTAACTTGTCAATTCTGTAATCCCTATCTTGTGACTTGTCATTGTTTTTGCAAGTTAATTTAAGCTCAGCCTTGTGCTTTAACAGAAGTTCTTGCTAAGTCATATAACCATAAAGGACATCCTAGAAATATAAGTATGTACAGTAAGACTGTACTGCAGAAAACTTTGATTTCGTTTCAATTGCTGACAGTGCAGTTGTATTATCTTTACTTTCATGTCTGTGATAGGGGCATGGGCTTCATATCATGTATCAGAGATTAGATCAGAGACAGCATCTGATTCCTTATGGACTCACAACACTAGATTTTTGCCCACTTGTGCAAAATATGAAACTGGATGGTATTTCTCAGTTAATACAGAGGATACATGCTGAAGGGACTTTGTTACCTCTGGATGATGCTTTGCACTTTCCCCAAGGATAAGATGAAAGAATTTTCTGCTTGCTTGTGCTTTGAACAGAACATTAGATGTCAAACTGTGGGAGAGGAAGGAGAGAAGATGAAAGTTGAAATATGATTAGGTATACATGTATTACGAAGGAAATAATTAAGGCCTTGGATAGATTTTGCAAGGATTTAAGATCCGGAAAAGTGTACCTGTAGCTTGTAACATCCTGCTTTTGCATTATGGCAATGCCCACTGCTGTTGTACAGTGAAGAGTCTGTTCTTTAAAAAAACCTCATCTGGAAATTGTTTGTATGCATTTATTAAAAAAAAACAATACAAACAACTGTAGGCTGATATTTACCATGTACTGTGTCATTTCTGAAAATTTATTTTAGCCATTAAAACTTAACACTATGTGCAAACAAGGGAAGAAAACCTTTTATATGGCTATTTGCTACTTCTGAAATTACCAGGTGTATAGCAATTCACATGCTGAAATTCCTACATAAGTCCCTTTTTAAAACACAACCCGTAGTGTAAGATGCAACTTCTGAGTGCAGTGAAGGCAAAGGGCAGAGGAGGTATTTCAAAACAGCAGCATGGCCAATGATTACGTGCAGTGACTTCTGTCAGCTTTCCAAGATTTTTCACCAGGAAGATGTCAGCTGCATGTATGCTGCCTGCATTGAGTGAATTATGGGGAAATATCTCCACAACAGCTGTTATGTCTTGTCAACTGTATGTGTATTTGTCTAATAGACAACAGATTCCACCTTCAAATACATTGTTGAATATTTTTTTTGCTGTACAAATTTAGTATCTCTGCGGATCAGATAACGCGACAAAAAGTTTGCCAAATGATACTGGTGTATAGTTTTTGGCAACAGCCTGCTTTCCTTGGAAGAGTAAAAAAAATAAATACACTGAACACAGAGAAGCTATTTATAAATAGGTCTTCTTTAAGTTTTTTCAAGCCTAGAAATAATACATTAGCTGCTTGAGTACTTGTGACATAGTTTAATATAATACCACAACGCTATTTAAACAGTTTGTCAAATAAAAGAAGACAAGCCACAGAGTTATTAAAAATCCACTCTTGCAGTTTTTGGATTGTATTTACTACCATCCTTGTCAGTTAACCAGTGGAAACTTTCTCAAAAGGTAACTCATTTTCGGAAGGGTGAAATAGCCAAGAGCCACGCTGCTTCTTTAGAGTTTTACTCCTGGCAAGGAGATATTTTCTTGCTTCCATTGTCCTTTTGGACATTTATATTCCCTTACTGGCTCTTATAAGCCAGTAGTAAGTAAAAAATGAGACTAAATGAACAAGCCACTAATTTTTCTGTATCTAATCCAATCTGTAGTGTGAGGGCAATAGTTTCCTAATGTTTATTTCTCAGTGCTCTCTTTTAATCAGTTTTTAATGATTAAAGCAATAGGCTTGGTCCTGCACCATTCAAGGCAGTAAAAATGCCCTTAGTAGTGCTCACAGTGCAGACTTGAGTCACAGCAGGAGAAATGCTCGTTTGCCTTTAATTTTCCTTTTCTCATTTTCGTACTGTTACAACTAATAATGTTACTGTAGGAGCATTGCATCTTAGACCAATTTAACTGCTGTTTCTTCTGCAGATTCCTCTAAGCAATTGCACGAAAGTTATTAAAGTGGTTATCTGACATAATGTATATTAGTCTGGTGGAGACAAACCAGGTGTGACTTAACAGTCTTTATTGCTCCTTTTGTATAAGCATTCCAACGAGATCCTAAGCATTCTGGCATCACACATACTGTCTTTGCTTTAGCAAGAGATTTAACAGCTCTCAGAGATCCCATCCTGGGTAACATCTCACAAAAAAATCTGTGAACACTTGGATTTATACCACTAAGTCATCACATTGACTCATCCTTTTGTTAACTATTACATAAATACATTCTGTAATACTGAAGCAGGACACCTCACTTCAAGACTGACAACGTTAAGGTCTCTTTAGAGATCGTGGTAAGAATGGTCCAGTATCCTAAAACATTTAGTGTCAAGACATCCTGATTTCACCAGTGAGAGTTTCTGACACTGCAACATCCTTATTATTTCATCTCCATACACTCCAAGTGAATGTACGAAAGCACTACAAAGCTTACTGATTCATTGCCCCATCACTTTTTCTATGTCCAAAGTCTTACAAATGTTTCTTGTACAAACTAACAAAGCCTCTTGACTAGCCAGACATTTCCAGTCATTAATTATTTTGATTTCAAAGCTCTCATACAGGCAGCAATGAATTGTGAACAGTCCTCTTTCCTCATGCTGTACAGAAGTGAGAGTTACTGCACTTGTAGTGCAAACACTTTGGCATGTGCGTAATTTCAGTGTTCTGAGTCATCCCCTTGACATCTGTAAGATGACTTAAGATAATAAAGTTCAGCATATATGGAAGCATTTGCTGGACAGGAGTTTATAGTTCCCATAGTCATTATTTATCCATGTTGCATATATTAGTTTCTTCTATTGTTGTTTTTTTTTTCCAAAAGTTTCATAGGTAAGTTAGAAAATAAGACTGGGACGGAAGTCACATTATCCATTCCTCTCCTTCAAAGCATGATAATCTAGCATCACATCATTTCTAAGAGGACATTGTCTAAAATATTTTTAAAAACATCCAGTGATAGTTCCATGTCTCCTTGTGAAATCTAAGTACAATATTTGATTAACTGCTTTACTGGTATGCAGTGGCTAAATATGGGACACTGCTATCCTATTAAGCATTTGTCTTGCTCTTTTCTTGCTGTCCTCCAGTGTCTTACTGAGCTTCCAAACACCAGCGTGCTCAGAGTTGTTCATGAAGTGTAGATCTCTCCAGTTTCAAGCAAAAGTAATCCTTAGTTTTCCTATTAGTGTAACATTTCTGCTTCCAAGAGTTGTATTATGATCTGCCTAACACTCGAAACAACTTGGAAAATAAAAGGTGCAGTCCCACAGATCTCCTGTAAGTAGATTTTATGTTGGCATCATTGGAAGTTCTTTGTACTGAAAATCAGTCCTATAGTTTCAATGGTATTGAAATAAATGAAAGGGAAAAGGGCAGATATGATGGCCACCCTGCTGCAAGTTAGACCAAAGCTTGGCCATCTCCAGCTATACATTCTTGCAGTATTATTCATTGTTTTGCTATCCGCTGTATTGTTAGATATTTATTCAGATTAACATACATTTTCCAAGTGGTAGAGATGACTATATTATCAATTCTTCTCCCTTCTACGATGGAGATGGTCTGCTTTTTTTCTTCAATTTCTTCAATTTCTTCTGCTTATTCTCCTCCCAGAAAAGACTTCCCATTCAGTAACGTATAAAATTTTCCTTATAACATGGAATTTGTGATTCTAACAGAATAAGAATCTAGGGTTTAATAAAGAAATATGTTGTTGAATCAGGTAGAATAAAATAAGGTTTTACATATTTTTGTCTAAAACTTTTACTTTGCAAAGGTAAATGTGAGCAGTTGAGCCTATTCTTGTCTATATGTCACTGCGAGAATGGTTAGTTTAACATATTGAAAGAAATGTGCACTGTAATTTTCTCTCAGGAATAATACACTGACAAAGATGTCACAGGTATGAAATGGAGGGAATTTCTTGTCCTGCTTCTCTGACACTTTTTGGTGAAGAAAGATCTCAGTGGAGCATTCACATACCAGATTTAGCAGGGCTGATATTTAGAGTGAGGAGCCATTTTTACCTTCAGTTTTTTTTCCCACAGGTGTTAGCAGTATCCTGGCACTGCTAGCCATTACTAAGTGCTTTTAAAACAGTCTAACATATAAAAATATGAGATGTGTTTTGAGTGATTCTCTGAGATTTGGCAAATGCACTTACTAACATCGTGGTACTAATTTACCTGTACTGAGTAATTTCTATAGGGATTCCTG
The DNA here is from genome assembly GCF_000703405.1 of Apaloderma vittatum. Taxonomy (NCBI): domain Eukaryota; kingdom Metazoa; phylum Chordata; class Aves; order Trogoniformes; family Trogonidae; genus Apaloderma; species Apaloderma vittatum. The sequence goes on along the minus strand of NW_009708451.1, from coordinate 32,979 downwards.
TTCCTTTTCGTGTCCTTTCTTTATATCATCTAACCGTGACCACACCATTAAATGCCATGGCCGGGACTTACAGGGACAGCCTAAAATACAACTGAGTTAAAAATAAATATTGTGGCACGAAGGAGGATTGCATCTTTCTCTTTGCTGAGCGCATGTGCCTGTCAGTTTTACCTGAGCTACTGTAACTTACTGGTAAATGGTAGGTACCATGTCTCAGCCACATCCTAGGTAGGTCCAGCATTACCATGGCTTCTGACCCAAGAGCCATCCTCTGAACTGTGAAGTAGCTTTACATTATGGGTGCTCCTTGCTCCATTCCAGGAGTGCTGGGCAAATGGTGACTGCTACAGTTTCTGGGTACTATTATGGAAATTGCACTGTACTGGAGGTACAAATAGTCATTTCAGGCTCTCAGGCCTGCACTGAGTCTTGTTTGGTGGCATTTCCAGCAGTGTGTCATGACATTGTCCTTGGTTCCTCTTCCTGTGAAGCTGTTGCTGTTAGAGTCATGGCATAATTTGGTGAGAAAGGCCTTCTAGAGGACACCAAATCCAAGTCCTGCTCACACCTAGACCAGCTTCCCCATTGAGTCACATAGCTCAGGGCCTTTTTGAGTCAAATTTTTAAAATCTCCAAGAACTGAGATCATGTGATGCCTCTGGGTGATCTGTACCAGTAACTTACCACTGTCATTATAACTTTTTTCCCCTCTTACATTCAGTTTAAATGTTCTTTATTGCAACGTGATCTTCTTTTTCCTTCTTTTCTTTTAGCTGGGCACCTATGGGCTGAGTCTGGCTCCCTTGTCTTTCCCCTCTTCAGGCAGTTAAGAACAGTTGTTAGGTGCCCCCATGCTGAATCAAGCCAGATCCCTCAGCTTCTCTTTGTACATCATGTGCTCCAGATCTGTAACTATCTTGGTGTCCCTGCTCTGGATCCTCTCCAGTATGGGCAATACTGAGGCCCCACACCTGGGCACAGTGCTCCAGATGCCTCATGCATGCCGAGCAGAGGGAAGAATCACTTCTTTGACCTGTCGCCCACTCCCTTTGCTGGTGCAGCCCAGCACATATTTAGCCTTCACTGCTGCAAGGACACGCTTCTGATTCATGTTCAGCTTGTCCTCCACCAGCACTTGTCTTCCAACCAGCTCCACCAGCAAAGCTGGAAAGTCTTGAGCAGTCTCTGGGGATGCTACATCCTTCTCCCTTCGGTTTGCAGACACAATCAAACTGGAGGAAGAAGGAAAGGGATTTGCAGATGCTTCCTTTTCAGTACTCTATTCTTTGGAGGTAATTTCTTGTGTTTTGGAAAAAAGCCCAGCTGGCCTGGGTGCATGCTGTGAAGCCTGAACCCCTTCCCAGCTTCAGAAAGAGGGGAGGTAATTGTCCATTTGGGGTAAGTAGAGAGTGGGATTACTGTAAGTTGAGACATGCAACTTGAAAGAAATAGCCCTTTCTTCTTGGGCTGAAGGAGTGAGCGCTTGCTGATTTTCATTCAGTTGGTCTGATACGTACAGAAGATGCCTGATGTACAGCTGTGGGTGTAAATCAACAATATAAAAATAATAAATATGAGCACAAAGCTCTTAAATCCTGTAGTTTCATTGTATATGCATTTGCTGTTGAATAATACAGTAAGGAAAAAAATGCCCAAAGTTCACAATGAAGCTATTTCTTACTTTATCTGTAGATGTGAGGAATGTGTGGTATTAGAGTACTTGATAGATAGGAGGGTGACAGAGTGCTGAAGCTGAATCAGATTTCTTTTAATTTATGAAAATGGAGATGTAATCTTTGGACATACAAGTTGCTGAAAATGTTTTTGAGCAAAATGTACAATTTTTTTTTAGCCAGAACAAATGTAATTGTTTACAGAGCAGCGGTCACTGTGAAGTACTTGTACTACATTTTCAGGATCAGTGGCAGCAGGCAGGTAATGCATTATTTGTGCTAGACCTTTCTGAGCAATAAGATTTTGCATTCTGCCTTCTGTGCTTTTAAATGAAAGCTTCCTTGCCAGTTTGCCCTTGGTGAGCCCTCAGCCACCACAGACACATGGTGCACAGCGGGCAGCATGGCATCTGTACTTCTAGCTTCTTGGTCAGTCAGAATGGCTTGAGTGAAATAATTATACATGTTCCTTCTGCTGTCCTAACAGCTGGAGTTACACCTGGAAAGTGTAACTTGAAAGTACACCTTCCTGTACTTTATGGAGCCTGGTAGGAAGGTTCAGCTGAGCTTTATGCCCTTCAGTAGCTTGTTGTAACTGATGTAACCAGGGTCATCTGGTCCAGAGCCCAGTCTGAATTTTACCACAGTTTTCATCTTGCCACTTTTTTTTAAAATAAATTGACAGAGGTTTTTCCACCCTTAGGTCTCAAGGTATAAGGAAAAATATTTTGGAAATGTAGATCAAATTACGGAAGATGGTTTTTGCTGGAGTTAAAGCAAATGAGCAGAATTTCTGATAATGCTTTACATTTGCATTGGTTTTTACTGATGGGTTGCCTCTGTATATCTACAGCAATGTTTCTGAAAGTTTAACAGCATTACAGAAATGGTGGTGGTTCAAACTGCAATGTGGAAATCTAGCAATCTAAAATTAGAGTCCTAAATTCATATTTAGGTATTCAGTTAAGAACTGGCATGTTTACCTGACATTGGATTCAGTAGAATTCAGAAAATGATGTGGAAACACAGTTTACCCTTGGCTACACTTGAAGTTAAACCAAGTTCAACACCAGTTGTAACTGCTTTATCAGCAGTGGGCAAATTTGCCGCAGTAGACAAAGCTTCTGAGTTTCTGGGTTTTGCTCAATAGGAAGCAAATTCGTGATTTTTTTTTCATGTTTGAGTGCTATAACTAAATATATTTTTTTCTGTCTCCCAGATGTTTTTTGGAAAGCAAGAAAGATTTAGCAGTCTTAGCAAAAAAACAATGATCATTTTGGAAACATTTCACAATCCCCTTCCTATGTCAAGATTTTGTACTGTACAGAAATAAATTAAGCAGTGTTTTGGGGCCCAGCACATCCACTGTCCAGCTGTTGTAGATTTTATGATGAACTGCGGTTCATGTTTTTGGATAGAGAAGGACATAGTTACGTTGCTGGCTGCACTCTGCAGGACTGAGGTTCTCAGAAGGAATGGCCAGGACCACTTTACCAATCACTCCCTTCTGACAGAGAAGAATGACAGGAGCTAGTGGTCCATCTCTCACCTTCACTACTAGCTCCTGTTTACACTGGTGGCACTGTGCCCGAAAGTGCCCAGTGGGGAAGTGGTGCGGTCATGGTGGTCCTGGCAGCATCCCGAGGCAAAAGGAAGGGTGCAGAGAGCTGTCCCTGTGCCATGTGTTTGGGGTCAGCCCTGGGATAACGTGTCCACATGTAAGAGCTGGGCCTAGCTATGGCAGCATGGACTCACTTTGATGCATAATTTTTCTTCTGTTTGTTTCCACTTGTTTGGGAGGAATCAGTTTTTGCTTTGACTATATGTGCCTCCAAGAAAACCTCTTTCTGGCTTTCGTGGCATTTTCATTTGCTCTATGGTGCCTTGGGGCGATCAGTGATAAATTTCACTCCCTTGGGCTTTTGATTCAATGTTTTCTCGTACTGCCTGTGGTTTGCTCGTGGCTGTGGCATTATAGATCTTCATGGACTGGAGCTCTGGGCTGAGGTCTTGCCTTGCTTGATTTACCAGCTCTTACTACTTAAACAAGCAGGATGCTCTTATCTAATATCGTCTCTCTTCACAATGGCTTTCCTGGAGATTCTGCTGTTTGTTTTTCTTTGAAGTCCTGAACTGAATAACATTATGCCCAAGAAAGTATGAGCTGTTCCTACGCCTGTAACTAGTTATACTTATCTGGAATTAAAATAAACCCGGACATTTTTTCAAGATACGAATTTAGCTTCCTGGTTACAATTGCTAATATGATCAGAGACTTCTGCCTTTTAAGGGGAGATCCAGTTAATAGGATTGCTTATGTCAGAGCGTGTTGCCTTATCCAACAGTGAACATTTGAAAGCAAATAGAAATGTTAAAAAAGAAGTCTTGAAAAACAACTTTTAAGACTTATGCCTTGTGGAGACTTGATTGATGTTAATAATTAAAATAATTTGTCAGTTTTGATAATGGGAATCTTTAATCCCAAATCCTGTACAACTTTGAAATAGCAGTCAGCAGGATCTTTTCCACATAATGTGCTTTGGGAATTCAGCCCTCACAGGTAATAAATTATTAGGGTAGCTCTTCAGATTAGTATTGCAAAATGCAGTTTTGACAAAAAAAACCAAACCCAAACACAACAAAACCCAGACATTTACAACTTTCTTATGAAAATGAAATAATTTGTGTACATTATCTGAGAAGGTTTTTGATCTGTTAGCATTGAAGACATACTGATCCCCCCTGTGTAACTGGAGGAAAATTAAGGAGGTGTGCAAAGATTTCTGCTCTCTGCATTGACACTGCCACAGGAGGAGAAATTGTGTGTCTGTTTCACAAGGAAATGAAGTGGCCACAGGTTTCTTTAGTCAAAAGCAGTGGCACGTGATCATGGCTGTTTCCTGTCCACAGTAGGGCCTGTGAGACAAAGTGCTCCAATGCTGAAAAGGGATATTCAGCCAAAGAAAAAACAGGGCAAACCCTTTGCTCAGCCTGCTGCATTGATGCCCTCCACTTGCCATACATAGACAATTAAGGCTATAGTAAGCATTTATATGTTTCCAACATGGAACATATTTTCCTTTTTTTCTTTTTCTTTCAGTAAGGAAAGTTGTGCTAGCAAGCCAATTATACATTGTAATACTGCCAGGAGACACAATGATTTCCGGGGCTGAGGTCTCATGCTGGCACCTCATTTTTCAGCCCTATTCCTTCAGGTCATGGAGAGAGATGCTGCCATGTCTGCCTCCCGTGGAAAAATCAGGGGACAGCCTTGCTTTAGCACTTTGATATTTGGCTGTACTTTCTGGAAAGATGCATGTGGCCATGATTTCCAGCAAACAAGGAGTTGTGCTGCTTCTTAAGCATCTCTCAGGCGTTTTGTATAAGGATATTACATTGCTTCAGGTTTGACCCCAAAATCCCTGGGGAAAGAGACCAAAGAGAGTGAGCACAGAAGACCCGATGATACAAAACTGGGAGGACACACCAGAGGGCTATGCTGCCATCCAATGTGACCTGGACACGCTAGAGAGTTGGGCAGAGAGGAATCTAACCGGTTTCAGTGAGGGCAAATGTAAAGTCCTGCACCTGGGGAGGAACAACCCCATGCACCAGTATAGATTAGGGGTAGACCTGCTAAAAAGCAGCCCTGAGGAGAGGGATCTGGGAGTCCTGGTAGACAATAAGTTAACCATGAGCCAGCAATGTGCCCTTGCTGCCAAGAAGACCAATGGTATCCCGAGCTGCATTAACAGTGTGGCCAGCAGGCAGAGGGAGGTTCTCCTCCCACTCTGTTCTGCGCTGATGAGGCCACATCTGGAATACTGTGTCCAGTTCTGGGCTCCCCAGTTCATGAGAGACCAGGGAACTCCTGGAGAGAGTCCAGCAAAGGGCAACAAAGGTGATTGAGGGACTGGAGCATCTCTCTTAAGGGGAAAGGTTGAGAGAGCTGGGACTATTTAGCCTGGAGAAGACTGAGAGGAGACCTTATCAATGTCTGTAAATATCTAAAGGGTGGATGTAAGGAGGATGGAACTGGACTCTTTTCAGTAGTGTCCAGTGACAGGACAAAGGGCAATGGACACAAACTGGAACACGGAAGGTTCCACCTCAACATGAGGAGAAACTTCTTTACTGTGAGGGGGATGGAGCACTGGAACAGGCTGCCCAGCGGTCTTGTGAAGTCTCCTTCTCTGGAGATACTCAAAACCCACCTGTTTAATGTGCTCTAGGCAATCTGCTTTAGCATGGGGATTGGACTAGATGATCTCTGGAGGTTCCTTCCAACTCCAACCATTCCATGAGTCTGTGACTCAGAGGATGAGGCTGTACTCTGACTTGGGCATTTTCTGCTTGATTCTGGTAGTGGACAGGACTTGGGCTGAATCCTTCTCAGCAATCCCCCTCCAGCTCCATCACCATCTTGTTCATAATAGGCTTAGTTTTCAGGAGCTCAGGAGCTTGGTGAGCAGCCGTGTGGGTATGTGACCATACCTGGCACATTTGGTATCTGTGATATCCTTCATGGGACGTGGCAACTGGAAGTAAAAAGGGAAATACTGACCCAAGGGAAAAAGTTTTTACTTTTTTAAGAAACATCTCCTCATAGACAAGAGCTAGAGTCCTCCACTGGACTTGTTATCACCTTGTTATTTAAGATAATAAATACTAATTTGAGTAGCAGCAGTAATTTTTCTGTGCCACCTGAGCTGCCATTTGAAAGCTTTTTAAAATGTCAGCATGAAGGAAATTTTATCCTGAAATATTATTTGGAATTGTAAAAAGCGGAAGTTTGATTTTGAAAATTTTGAAGCTAAATGTGGCACGTGTTTAAAATCTGTTTTTGTTCATAATCATCAGTTTGATAAACCAGCATACATTCATTAATAAGTTGAATTAACTAGAACTTGTTTTATTGGTGAATAAAAAATAAAATATAACTGAAAAACTTTGCTAATGTAACCATTTACTATTCCATATCCAGTTTTCATAACTATATTTATATGTATTAAAACCACTAAACCACTGAAATTCTAAAAATGCTACACAATCACACTTTACAAAAGCCTCTGATATATTCACATCATTTCAGTGTTGTAAGAATTGCCTTCCTATAATTTTCCAGTGTGTAAAAATTTAGCATTTGCTCTACCATTTCTTTTCTCTATGTCTTAGTTGCTTGTCGGTGAGAAAGTTGTCTATCTGAAGTACTCTCCTCTTCATGATATACAGCAGCATTTCCGTAAGATCTGCCAATGATGAGATTATGCTGTAATTTCCCCAAACAGCTGGGTCTGCTTCGTTATGAATAGAAGCCATCGGGGAGTGTATCCAAATCTTAGTTCTCAGCCTTCCAAATCACATTAACAAAATTATCACATGCCTGGGTGAGCGCTTCTCCACCACTTCTAACCACCCACTCCAAGAGGTTTGTTGGCTTTTTTTTTTTAATGTCCTGGTATAAGCTTTCAACTTCTGTCACCATTAGAAGTAGTCCTTCATAACGCTTTGGGCTTCTCAAGAAGGTATTCCCATCTCCTTTCCTTCCAGCACTGTATTTGTTTCATCCATGGCTCTCAGCTCTTGGCAGCTTGCAGCCCTGGCACTAGATGCAGTGTTATCTTGTCTCCCAGAGAAGGCCGTAGTGAGGCTGGGGCTGCTTTGCCAGTTCTTCAAAGTGGCATTTCTCAGGACAACTGTGCAGATCAGGAGACTGCTCTTCATGCCAATTTTCTGTAGTAACTGTAAAACTCGCATCTGTTTCCCACCTCATGCAAATATATTCCTCTTCTGCTTTCATCCTTCTTCCTCCATCACTGCAGTGGTCAGATGATGAGAGCGGCTTTCTCGTGGGCTGAGATTTTTTTGGGGGGGGTCTCTTTCTGCAGGAGTTTATCTGTGGGTGCTGTAACAAAGATGGCCATTCTGTTCGGATCATTGCTTTTTTCTTTTTAATGGTAATAGCAAGAGACGTCAGTTCAGTGGCAGATGGTTAATAATATCATAGAATCATTGAGTGGCCTAGGCTGGAAGGGACCTTAGAGATCGTCTAAGCCAACCTCCCTGTCATGGGCAGGGACGCCACCTCTCGACTAGATCAGGCAACACATGAGGGCCAAACGGGGATCGAACCCAGGACCTTGGTGTTACCAACACCACACTCAGCCGACTGAGCTAATCAGCCCCCAATATGTTCATGTGCTTCTCATACACCTTGTACTAAAGGAACAATCAGCCTAAGACATGCACAGTGTTACTAATACAACTAGATGTTTTTAATGTATCCTGCTGTAAATATTCTGGTTTTAGACTTTCAGTATCGGGATATGTAAGCAGCTGTGACAGCCTGCATTAGGAAATGTTTATACAGGAGCCAAACGTCTCAACACATTTCAGGTTTCTTCATTTCCAGTTTTATTCTTCCATGTGCTTTGAGATCTTCTTTGCATATCTCGTAATCATTACTGTTCTATTTTTGTGGCAAATTGAAAAAAAACCAGACAGCCAATAACATGGTAATGCTTTACCATTTTTCTTTTATATGGTGCCTGCTGAGAATAAGAATATTTCTGTGCTGCTCGTTTAACCAAAAAAAAAAAAGTTGCTGTTCGCATTTAGAAGCAGGCTGCTGCTTTCTTTTTTTAGCCAGCCACGTTTTACAAACTTGAGCTCTGCTGATACAGTTCATGCTATGTGCCATGGGACAGAAATCATCCAGCTCACCTTCACCTTCTCCCTGCTGTATCCAGAGGGTAACGTGGGACCTGCTGGAAGACTTCCAAATGCAGTTTAGGGTGGAGCAGAATGTAGGGGAGGAACTGCAAGAGTAAATGGGAAGAAACTGTTGTAGACTTCTTTCCTAGATCACCGTTAAATGGGCTCAGGCTTAGAAGAGAGGCTCTTAAGAGACACACATCTCAGGAGGAAACTGATACTGCTGATGTAAAACAAAAGTATTTCATTATGTTTCTAGCTCCTTGAACTTTTCTTCTCCTTGTGGGATTCACAGCTAACCGTAGTCTGGTGGATATCAATTTTATTCTAGTCTGTCTTGTTCACATCACTTGGTAAAGATTTTCTCACTAATGTAGCTATTGCATCCTACCAAGATGCTGTGACATGGAGAGCTATGACTTCATTTTCCACTTTTAGCAATTCAGAGGGGACATTTTTATACTATACACAATCAAGAAATGTTTACCCGTATCAATGTTTACATATACCAAGCCCAGTCTCTAAGACTTGCAGTCATGTTTCTCATCCAGGGTCCCCAGTGAGACGTTGCTAAGTGATGAGGTGGTGTCGTTGCCATGGTTGAGTCTCCTCTTATGCCCTGCTCCTGTGCTAAAGAGGGCATCTGAAGAGTTAGGAGGTTCACATCTGTGTTGCCTCAGAGTGTTCCTGTACAGCAGGAAGTAACTTTAGATGTGTGTATGTCAGCCAACATCAGTCAAGAGAGGTGAGTAATAAAAAATAGAGGAAGAGCCAGCAGAACCCAGGCACATCTGAGTCCTTTCATCTCATTGACTCCAAAGAGCATAGCGAAGTCGAGCCTGGAAAGTGCCACATAACTTAAACTATCCTGCAGAAAATCCAAGCCAAACTTCTTAAATGAAACCTATTTACAGGAGAATGATAAATACTCTAAGGTCCCAAATGTAACACAAAACCGTACATCTTACTCCCAAATGTGCCTATCACAGTATGTAAGTCTTTATCACATTCATTGAAGCAAAAGCAAAAAAATTGTATTCCTAAACAGGGAAAAGTGGATTGATAAATTATTAATTGACATAGATGCTTGATTATATTTTTATTCATTTATCAGGACTCCTGTGCTGTCAGTATATTCTATAGCAGAATGGAGTGTTGTATTATTTTCAACCATCTTTGTGTATTTATTGTAATCACAACTGGAAAATAGATTACAAAGTTAAATACACAATATTTTGCAGAAGAAGAAAAATGTTTTTAGGTAATTGGATGGATGTAAATTGTAAGTTTGTGACGTCTTTAATCTGAGACTAGATGTCACCAGAAGAGACAAACACATCCAGGGAGGGGTTATCTGCAGCTTCCCTGGGCAACATGTTCCAGTGTCTCACCATCCTCATAGTAAAGAATTTCTTCCTTGTATCTAGTCTAAATCTTTTAGTTGAAAATCTGCTTTTAGTTTAAATCCATTACCTCTTGTCCTAACGCTATAGGCCCTGGTAAAAACTCTTTGTCCATCTTCCTGTATGCCTCCTTTAAGTACTGAAAGGCTGCAGTAGGTCTCCCCAGAGCTACTTCAGGTGGAACAATCCCAATTCTCTCAGCCTCTCTCCATAGTAGAAGTGTTCCATCCCTCTGATCAATTTTTGTGGCCCTCATTTTTGGTACCACAGAGTGTTCCCGTTTGCCAACTGAGAGAGAAAAGAGCTGATCAAACTAAGCTCCCTCTGCAGCCCATCAATGCCCCTTCCTGGCTATCCAGACAGACAAGAACAGACATGCTTTGCCCAATGAAAAGCATTCAGCTTTCAGCTTGAATACGTAAATTCTGGTATTGTCTTTTTCTTTTGCTAGGGGAGGGGGACAATGAGAAATGAACCAAAAAATGCCATAATGAAAGTATTCGATTCTTCTTTCTCTGGGAATAAGGACAAAACACAGAAGTCTTATTTTACAACCCTTTGCAAATGAGCTCTATAATAACACAATTCTGTGGTGTTGAAGTGAAATTCTTAGTACTGTGTTGTTTTGTGAATTAATTTAATTAGTTATTGTTTGCCAAAGAGCTGGAACTGTGCCAGGAGCCTGAATCCAGACTCAGCCAACTGTATAAAGAAATTGGATTGAGCTCAGAGCCAGATATTGGGAGCAGAGCTGAACTGAATGTGAAGGCTGGGAGCACCTGCTCATAGTGCATGTTAGAAACGTGATCCCAGCCTTGCACCCACACGGTGCAGACAGAGCAGTGGTCTTAATCAGTACTTCTGATTAGTGCCCCTGTAAGCCCCAGTTTAGAACCCCAGCACAGCTGGGAGCATTGCAAGCATTTTGAAATCAGCTTTCTGTGAACTCTGGGGCATGTTTCAATTTCCAGTGTCCCCCTTTCTTTATCATGAAGAGTATGAACATGCAGGGTGTAAGAAATATCTCAGAGAGGGAATTTGCTCATGGTATAGACAGAAATTTCCCCTTCATCTTGTTGGAGGTGACAGAGGACAAAATCTGGGCTCCCAAAGCCACAGGTGGGAGGAAGCCAGAAGGAGCTGCACTGTACTGGAACTGGTGTATAATCTCCTATATTTGAACATACTCGTCTATATTTGAACATATATATATGTAGTTGTCACAGAAAAACACAGGGGCTTTTTTTTGCAAGCTTCTAGCCATAGTTCTGCTTTCTTGACATCTATAGATCTGGCAAAGAAGTGTCAAAGGAGATGGGTTATGAGCACAAGTACAGCAGTGATTTGTACAAGGCAAGGAGAGAAACTGTAAACGTTCCCTAATGGAGCTGGAATTTTTTTACATATGGCTTGTCCATACACTGGTGCTTTAAATGCAACGAGTAGCCACTCCTGGTGTAATAAAGACATTGTAAAAGCAATATCAAAGTGCTTAGAACCTTGATGTAGGGTCACATCCTCACCTAGCTATTTATGCCTATTGCCAGTTGTAAATCTATGTGGATTAAAAACAGCAGCAACCACGCTCCTAACCAGGACAATTTTAAGTGTGTTACTTCTCAAGTCAGATATCCATGCTACATTAAGAATCTTTGCTGGGAGCAAAGCTGTGATTGAAACAGAATCTAAAGTGTTTGAAAACACTCTATCCTGGGGATGTATCTGGGAGTACTGTTGATTTTACTTGGTTTAGTTAGCATGATTCTATGATGATTCTATGACATCAGTGGAACACTTTGGTTTTTGTTGTTTTTTTTTCCCCTCATAGGTTGGCTGGATTAACTGGCGCTCATTCAGAGGGAACTTGACAGATCTATTTTGCTTTCGTTGAACCTCTCTACTGCATGTCAAAAAGATTTCCTACATCCAGAGGCTGCATGAAAGACAACTGAGCAGCACAAAAATGTGACTCTGACAAGAGACTCCAAGCTTTCTGATGAGAAATTTTTTACTGATCAGTTTATAATTTAAATGTATAATCGAAGCATGCGTAATAGTTAACCTGACTGGGAAAAAGGAGCTTCCCTAATAATTAGTACTGCCAAAAAAAGCAGTCACCTGAAACTTCAAAATGAGTGCTCCGTTAATCCCCAACAAGTCATGTTATACCCACCTTCAGGACAACAGCAGCGAATTAAAAAATAATAATGAAAGCATAGTGAGTGTGGGGGATACCAATGCCAACCAAATCGTGACAAAAGTTACAACCACTGAAGAGGATGCTAAGAAACATGATTTGACAGATGAGAGTGGGAATGTGCACTCTGAAGGATCAGAGAAAGTTATTTATCTGAATACAGAGCAGAATAAACCTTCGACCATCAAAGACTCTCAGACCTGTCACACCAGTGTACAGGAAAGTAAGCTACCCTGCACCGCAAGCAGAGAAATGGGAAAAGATTGTAGGACCGGTGAAGCTAAGGACATATCAAGGCATATCAGGATTAGCCGAGGACAAAGTTTGTCCAATTTAAAAAGTAGCACAAATGATGCCAGCCTGGAGGTTATTTCCAAAGGTGATGTTGAATTCCCCCAGAACTTTTCTAAGAGTAAAATATCCAAGACTGTGGAGATGGAGAGAATAAAAAGGCTTTCTTTGGGAAGACCAAGCAAATTCTCGCCTCAGTCAGAAACATTTGCAAAGGACTGCGTTGGTCGTGTGTCATGTAAACGTGTGCTTTCTGCATCATTAGACTCCATCGACAGGTCACACCATTTGATAGGAAATCCAGAGAAATCACAAAAAACATCCACGGATCATTTTCTAGGGATGGTGTTTCATCCACTTGACAATACCTCAGAGGAAAATATTGTATTTTATTCCAAACCATCTACCTCAGGGAACAAGAAAATAAGTAAACCAGAAAATGTACCAAATGTTAACACTGAAAGCACACTGCATACTTCTCATTCACAAAATTCAGTTATTAAGCCCAGTGAGATTGCCAGTAAATCAGAAGCACAATTACGTCAGGGTGATAAAAATAAAAAACTGGAGCTTAGGATTGCATCATCTCTACAATCTAAAACTACGTGCCAACAAAAGACTGAGAGAATTATGCTGGTAGAGTTCCTGGGATGTCAAAAAGATGAAAGTACAGCAATACAGGAACAGAAAGGCTCTGGGTCTGATGCGTCAAGATTTCAAGCATCCCATTTTCAAGGTCCCTCTAATAAAGCAGAGGATCCATTGTCGAGCCAGGTCATAACCTATCCTGATGGCAAATTGATAAGTGACAGCACCACCATTGGTGGGGAAGGAAGAGGAAGCAATGACAGTGACAACAGGGCAGCTAGCCAGGTTGGTGAGAAATATTTTGCTGATGAAGAAGTGGAAACAGTATTCCCACTCACCTGTGGTAGCAAATCCAGTGGCAAAGTGACGGGTAGAAAAACCGAAAATTTACATGAAGTTGATGCAGATTGTGCTGAAACAGTTGGTGAGCAGGTATCTCTTATGCCTAGCATTAATCTACCTGACAGCAAACCCTTGAAAGTTAACGAGAATAAACTGATGTTAGTCAAAGGAAGCACTGAGGATGCTGCTGTTCCTGCTTCTGATTCTTCAGATCAGCATGGAGCGCGCGGTGCACAGACAGTGTCACACCAACAACCTGCCAACCACGACAGTGATGCGGAAACCTTGAGCTTTTCGGTTCCAAGTAAAAAGACACCTAATGCAGAGAAACATCCTTCAGAGGAAACACCAGAGAGCTGTAATGTTTCAGCAAAGGCTGATGCCTTTTTATGTGTCCCAACCCCCATGCGCCCGGTGGCAACGCTGGATGTTAATAGTCAGCCCATGCTATCAAACAGTAATTTGAAGGAGCTTTACACGCTTCATGTTGACAAACTGTCGCCCTCCTCAGTCCTACCTCCCATTGACAGTACGCAGTTGTTAAACATATCCCCTAAAGTGCCTATCAAGACTGCTTGCAGCAGCTCCATCCCCAAACCTATCCTGGTCCACTCCAAGGGCTCCCTCACAGATAAGGCAGGTGTGGACAGTGACTGCAGTGAAAAGCTGGAAGAAGGTGCTGAGATTAAACCTGCCATACCCAGGCCCAAACCTGTGAGACCTAAAATCATCACATACATTAGGAGAAACCCTCGTTCGATAGAGCAGCTTGACCCCTCGTTTGCACCGGCAGGGCTGCCCTTTGGTAGCCCTGCCTGTGGCATGCCCATCTCTACGGAGCAGAAGGCATCCAACGGAGGGGAGGTGAAACCCACCAGTATCCTGTACGACAAATTCAAACCTGACCTTCAGAAGCCAAGACTGTTCAGTTCTGGACTGGTGGTGTCAGGAATTAGGCCCCCAGGCCATCACTTCAGTCCGATGAGCGAGAAGTTTCTGCAGGAGGTAAGGTGGTAGCTTTGACAGCCTCTTTTGTATGCCAAGTGGTGATCATTTGCTTACTTGTTGCTGACAGAAGTTAGTTCTGAAACCTTAAATATGAAATAAATCCTAAATCAAGGCAATATGTGATCATTAGAAATAAACTGATTTAACCATTTCTGGCACTGACCGTGTTGCAATGTCTGATCCGTGACTGGGAATTGTCATCTGTTTCTCCAAGGTTTTCCAGCAAACTGATCGCCTGCTAGTAGTGTAAATATGGATGTTTAGAAAGGAAAGACAAGCTGTTTGAATTTGTTCATAGAAGGAGTTTCTTTTTTTTTTTCCCCAAAGAATAGCTTTGGGAAACTAATATAATTTGCCCACAGAGACTTTTCCTCCTTATGGGAAAATTGGCAGGTTTTTGCTGACAGAGCACTAGAGCTCTAAATTAATTCCCTTCTGTTTAGTTGTGCTGAAACCCAGGGACTATCAGAGCTCTTGTTAGATTATCTATATTATACAGGAAAGATTTACTTGTGACTCATTTTAATGTCATGTGTTCTGCTGATCACCTCAAATAAGAAATCTCCTCTCCCTGGAGAGCAAAACCTTCCTGAGTAGCCAAAATGTGATGAAAGTCCCTCTGGCCAATTCTGGCTTCTGATATTTCACTGTGATTCCACCTTGATAAGTTGGGCAGGAGTTTTGGTTCCCTGAAATTTGTGCTGTGAGGTGAGCTTAGTGAAGGAAGGTTGACCTTGCTCGGAAAGTGGAGAAAGGACAGAGAAAAAGGAGCTACATACAGGTTTGTGATGTGCCTTTGTGTCTGCTGCTTGAGACCTGTGGTAGCTCAACAACCAAGCTTTTTATTTAAGTACTGAAGATAACACAAGTGTTTTAATTTGAACCAGTCTTAAAAAAAATGCAATTTTTTTTTGCTTCATTGTATATACAGTATTTATCCAAGGAAGAGCATTGAAATAACAAATTTGATGACAGTGTTGACAATCAAAAGCTGTCAAATACCCAAATTAAGATACCATGTCTGAGTGTAGATTGACTCTCATGACATGTTAACAGGTAACCTACTGATGTGATCATGGATTATAGTTTTTCACAGAGCACCATCTCATCTCAAACACTGAAAGGGAAATTCTCACTGCCTGTTCCCCTCTAACTTCAGTTTCCATATATTTTGCATCCAGGGGAGGAATTATTAAAGTCATTATGAGTTTGTGTATGCCAGCCATTATATCTTCACAATCACCCTGAGGGAAAAATATTAGGTTATTACTCTTTAATGTATGACAATGGAAATTAAAGCCAAAATAACCCAGACTGTGCAGCTGTTTGGCTGTTTGTAGGGTGACATGACCCTCTGAAGACCATAGGTGTCTATGGCCCATACATTGGGGTTCAGATAATCAGGCAGGTTTCAGCGGACACATTCTGTGAGCTGCTGAGTGCTGTTCTTGACTTGAGAAGGACTCAGGTTGTGGCATATCTGCACCATGATTTACTCTAAATTAGGGTTAGAAGGAGGACACTTATGAACTGGAGAAGATCCAAAGCATCTTCCCCCACTCCTCCAGGAAATATGACTTTGGATGGGTATTTCAACACGGGAAGATTTGAACCCAAGCAAACTGCTTCTTCAGAGAAGCTCATTGCCTGGAGTTGAGAGTGGGAAGGAAAAGTCAATCAAAATGCAGTTTGTGTTTTGAGTTTGCATTAGCTCAGGAGTCAGGAGCTGACAGCAGAGAGTGGTGTTTGCTCTCTTGGGCTGCCACCCTAAAAGCAATTACCTTACTCTTAGAGGAATGCAAAGGGAACTGATTTGACTCCAGTATGAATCAAGAGAAAATGATCCATGGAAGTGGCTTATAAGACCACCTGTGTGTTGTATGGGTTCATGGCATATGACTGATGTGTAATCCGAAAGAAATCAATTAGGATGGATTGAGATAGATCAAAACCACTTTGGTGAAAGGACAGTGTTGAAGATGCAGAGATTTTGGAGACAAGATGATGCTGGGGCAGGACTGCTACTGACTTTGTGAGAGAAAAAATCCCAGATTGCCCTGTTTTCACACATCCAGTTTGGGCTTTGGAGAGCTTTGATTAGCATTTTATAGCTCTTCACGTAGCTATGACAGGGATTGTTAATAGCTGCTATCAATCAGACCTGTAATCTCTAAGCTAAATGAGACCTTCATCTAGCTAAATGGTAGGAACAATTAAATACCTCTCTGGGTGCTATGAGCTAGAAAAAACAGGAAGGTGCTGTGTCAAACAGGAGACTCCAAGGCAAGGCTTGGAGAGGTCTATGAGGAAGACTTGAGGAGTGCCTTCACAACATGGGGAGCCTGCAGGACTCTTTGAGCTGCCTGTGCTAAAGCCCACAGGGCAGCTCGGACAAAAATCCCAGCTCAGGCATGGAGGCAGTGCTTGTCTCCAGCTGTGCTTAGAGACTAGGGCCAGTTAAGGTTAAATGAGGATCCTTACCTGAGATGTTGACAGCTCCTCTAGCGTTTGCCTTGAAACCTCAGCATGGTGTGAAGGTAGATCTTCGTCTCCCCCCAAAAAACCCAAAAGGTGGAAACCACCTTAAAGTGAAATGCTTAGAAAAACAAGTCATTGTCCAGGGCAGATCTCCACTTTTCACAGGCTTCATCCCAGCATGGACTCCCCATTCCAATATGTATCTCAGCCTCTTCTAGTCAGCACCAGTAGGAATTTGTGGCCACTTTGTGTTCCCAGTTACCTCTGTGGGAAATAACAGGCACCCAAAGGCTGTAGCCATGCTAATGAACTGAACAGTGGGAGGGCACAGACTCGAAGGCTCACAGAGGGTTGTCCATGTTGCTGGACTGGGAGCACTCTGCCCAACTTAGCATCCACCTCTGGCAGCATGTGCTCCCTCAGAGGATGTTCCCAAGTACCAGCATGGATGAGAACATGGGGTTGGACTAGATGATCTCTAGAGGTCTCTTCCAACTCCCAGCATTCTGTGATTCCGTGATTCTGCAGCACAGAAATATTTCTGCAGTGGAGGGTATGAACTAGAGCCTGTTGAAACAAAATTCTTGTAGGGGAAAAAGGGGAAGGGGGAATTGTTTTACGCATAATCAAACTGGCAATTTTCCCCCTAATGTCATTTTCTGAACTCCCTGAACTGATGTCGCAAACTCCTTTCCCAAATAGTTGCTTCCCTGAAATAGGATCTTGACAAGAAAATTCTTGCTTAAGGCATTAATATTTGATAATGTTATGAACAAAGTAACATGAAGGAGTGTTGGGCATCCTTAGTTGCTGGCCATGCTGCCAGCTCTGCTACGGATTTGGAAATTCCTGTATGCTCCAAGTATTTATTGCAGACATTTCAGATCTTTCTGGCAAATTCATTAAATGGTGTGAGTGGGAAGTGAGCAGACAGCCACACACAATGAAAATTCTGAACTGAGTTTCTCTTTAGTTGACAGGCTGCAACAGATCATTTCTTTCAAAGTCCTCAGTACAAAAATCTAGTATAAGGTGCTAACAGGTCTCATATTAATCCATGTCTTTCGAAAGAGCTTTAAAATGGCCATGTAATCAATAACAGCATACAATTCTGTTGAGGCCAGTTGAATTTTACACTTCATGAATTCATCGTAAAACAGAAAAGAAAAAGTAATGTGTCTTCGTCGCAAGTTTATGTCCTCCAAAACTGGGCTCTTCAAAAAAAAAAGCATCTATTTCTTAAGAAATATTTGGATAAATTACAGTTGGACTTAATGATCTTAAGGGTCTTTTCCGACCTAAATGATTCTATTCTAAATCCTTCTCACTTCTCTCAGCTTGAGAAGATGTTTTATGCTTGGTTTCGATTGGGTTTTTTTGCATGTTTGTTGACCTTCTGTGTTATTCCTAACATATAGAAAAAAAATGAGGTGTCTAAAGGTATAGCTAAGCTGACCCATTTTATAAAAATGCGTCTTTTCTGTTTTTAAAGATTTTCTATATTCCTTATACTGAAGTACTTGGCATTGGTGTGTTCACAGTCAGTTAATTATGAAGTGATAACAAGTATATAGTGGGATCTGACCGAAATTCAGGGAGAAAAAAGACAACTGAATTTTATCCAAGAAAACAAACTCGTATGTAGAAGTTGGAAATAAGAAACAAAGCATCTCCTGTAGTCCAAGCTGAGATAATCATCTATACAGTAAAAAGCTGCATCCTAACTTGTAGAAATGGGTCATAGGAGTATAATAAAAAAGGAATCAAGAAGATCTAATGGAAGGAAAAAGACTGCAAACACAAAGGAATAAATATGGAGCAAAAATATAATGTGCACTGTTTGTTGCATCCACTCTTCTAGTACCTGTGCAAAGGCCTCAGAGATTATATATTTAATAGTTTAAAGCCAATCTTTTCTCTTTTAGCATATTAAGTATTTGCTAAATTAGAATTAAAGCTCTTGAAGCAGCTAAGATCAAAGCATTTATATCCAATATTGAAGTGCATATTCTAAATGCTTATAATTGCTAAATAGAAATCGATTTGGTGTATTATATGCATCATAACTTACAGCAGAATTAGTTAATTGGCAGTTACATTTCTTCCTAGGTAGCCTATGGCACTTCTGGATTAATTTTTAAACAAATTTACTTCAGATTTCCTATTTCCTAAGCTGTTGGTTTTTTTTTTTTCTTCTGTGGCCTAAATGGAATGCACTGAATATATATTCATGGGTCCTTTCTACATTATGATGATTTTGCATTATATAAGAAAATGGTAAAAGAATTGGACTTTACCCAGAAGAACAAGCAGTTCTTTGCAAATGACAGATGAAAACTACTAACATCATTGTTCTGTGCCCTTGTCCCGAGTCACAAAGCAATGTAGTGAGGTGGGAGTCAGAACCCAGCTTGACTGTAGAAAGATGCAAGGGCTGAATCAGGGAGCCAGTTCATTCCCTGACTGCAACAGCCAGTTTGCTGGAGATACTTCCAGCTTGGGACTTACTGGGCTCTCCATGTGGTATATGCCCGTTAAAATACTGAGAGATTTGTTGCTGATTTTAGCAAAGCAGCATCTATTTGTGATAAACAGTAAATGTTTTACATCTGCAAATTTGCCTTTTTTTTTTTTTCCCTCCAATGCAAATGGGCAGCTGGGTTTGTAGCTCTGTTTTGGAATATTCAACGGCCCCCTGAAAATGTAACATACAGAAATGTGCCCATCTCCACAACCAGGTCTCTTTTTAGGAACTTCAGAGGCACAGATTACAATGAACATTTTGCAGCCAGAACATGTAGAGTGTTTTTTTTCTTTTCTTACACAAACAATTTGACAATACCATTTCTCTGATGAAATGAACTCAAAATACCTTCAGCTTTAATTTTATCTAAGTTAAAACTGACTTCTTCCAAAACTGTACCTCAGTATGAGTATTTGGAATAACTTCTAATAAAAATTCCACTTACACACTCTCTTGGTGTATTTGCCTCTGTAAATTATATAATCTTTCAGGACTTAACGGTAACTTCGTTGTCAGTAACGGTAGGTCTTCTTTTTGTCTATTTTCTTTAGGGAAGAGGTCAGTTCTTTATTTGGGTTTAGTTACGCATTGAGACTTTAAAGCGTGTATTTTTTGAGAGTGATTCATATGGTAAGACCATTATTTTTTGAAAGTGATGATCAGTCTGCAGTGCTCTGAAACCCAGATTCACTAGCAAGGAAAATTAGCCTTTACGAGCAATTTAGAGCTCCATATTCTTTTGATGTATTGATTTATTGTGTAATATCTGTGTTAATGATTTTTCTGTAGGTTGGGGAAAGGCCTGCGAAAGATGAATTTTGCCCTCCACCATACACACACTACGAGGTCCCACCAAGTTTTTATCGATCTGCCATGATACTGAAGCCACAGTTAGGACTGGGTGCAGTGTCCAGGTTACCGTCTGCAAAGAGCAGGATTCTTATTGCAAGTCAAAGATCCTCAGGTAGCTGTCTCCATCAGCAAGCAGAAATAACGAGTGCTCCCAACCTCTACCATCCTGATGCTTCAGGTAAAGTATGGACTTTCTTTCCTTCCTTTTAACTGTAGGCACCAATAAGAATTTTTTTTTTTTTTTAGATAGAAATATGACAAAATGAGCAACATGATCTGATACTACAAAGCTCCAACAGCACCCTTCGAGGTGTGTCTTTTTACCCCGCAGTAGAACTAACTAGGGAATCTGGGGCCTGCACAAAGGTTGTTTTAAAAGGTCATTGCCAAAGAAGGAGAATCAATTTCAGTAGTAATTCTCCCTGTGCTCTTTTTTATCTTCCTCCTCCTTCTAAATGCCTGAAAAATCTTTGCTTTTGTCTGGCAGAAAATAATTGGACATTTCTCGCATCATGAAGACCCTGTCATTCAGTCTGATTTTCCTTACTGTGTTGTGCTCTGAAAGCCTGGGCAGTTTTCATATGTGCTGGCGGAGGTCTTGAATCTCTGAAGCCCTAGTATACACATCTTCAGAGACAACAGTTCCAATACCTTTTTCTTCCCAGCTACGGTCCAGCTCATCATGATCCTGGAGAGAATTACAGGGAAGGAAAAGCAAGAGAAGAGTCAGAAGGATAAGATGCCGCAAGACAGATAATTACTTCTACAGACATTCTTGGTAGCCTCGAAAAGCTTGGAGGTTGTAACAATGTCCTTTTAAAAAACAACAAGTTCAGAGACACGTGGAAATCGTTCATGGCCACAGTGAAGCATAGCAGCTGTTCAACAGCCTACAAGTCTACAGAGATTTTAAAAAATAGTCAAAAGGGATAAAGTTAAGTAATGACTTGGGGTCATATGGTCCCTTCTCTTGCCCCAGGATGGGATTCCTTCTGATAGATGTTTATTTAACTGTTCATGAAAAACTATTTATCAAACTCTCCAGTATGAGATCCCACAGCCGTTGAAAGCAGGCTGCTCCAATGCATTACCTGCTTTCAAGTTAAAAGTTTTCCCTAGCATACTGCCTAATTCTTTTCTGGTTGCAATTTACTTCCTCTTCTTTCTGGAGTGAATGTGGGATCTCCTCCTCTGTGCAGGCATTTGAAAACTATTACTTTTTCTCCCCAGTGTCTATTTCTCCATACTAAGTTGCCGAAGAGATTTCGAGAAAATGACAATGGAAATGGGAGAGTGTCTTGGTTTACCCTGAGATGTCAATATCAGTCAGTACAGGTTGCTGGGATTTGGAGTTGATCAGAAAAATCAATATCCTCTGTAACACAGTGCCTCTTGCCACTATCCTCTATCTTTTACTATCTGACTCTGCACCTGCAGTTTATCTATGTTGATGCCATTAGCAGAAGCTGACCAAACTCAGCTGTGTGTGACTTCTGCTTGCACACTGGGTCGCAAATACCAGTTCAATCCTGTGAGTTGAGTTCAGTCAGCACTGAACATGGGAATACAGGTGTAGAGAGCAATTGGATAATATTTTCCATTTAAGTGACACTGCAGGAGGCTGCAAGTTCAGAATATGAGAAGAATAAGCTGTTGCGTAATGGGAACCAGTTTGGGAGACAGATATGAGAGGAATATGCGAATAGGACATTAATAAATCCACTGGCATTTCTGATCCTTAGAAATAAATGTTGTCTTGATTTTTGTTCATCCATCATGTATCCATCATCCATATTATTCTACATCATCGATGACTGCAGACATGACTTTTCCTTAGCCATTTTTAATCCATATAGGAACTTATCTTTTATGTATTAGTTTACTGTCTTCCTATATTATATGGCATTCTAAAATCTAAACAGTATCAGCCTATCAGTCCTATTTATTGTCTGTAATACTGCCTTTAAAATGCCAGTGCATGAGAAGTATACATGAGGAAATTGCACTAGCCGTTAGTGTGATTCCTATTCCACTATACAGTTGTATTTCCTGAAGTTTTCCTTTTCTTTAAAAGTTGGAGTTTTTGATCTTCTCACTGATAATTTCTTGGACTTTGTCTGCTTTGGAGGTCAAATTTAATTCATAGCTGTCCATAATTTCCTTC
Organism: Apaloderma vittatum; assembly: GCF_000703405.1. NCBI lineage: Eukaryota > Metazoa > Chordata > Aves > Trogoniformes > Trogonidae > Apaloderma > Apaloderma vittatum. The sequence goes on along the minus strand of NW_009708451.1, from coordinate 10,745 downwards.
CTACAACTGTTATTTTCCTTGTTGCTTTCTAGTCAATTGATACTTCACAGTTTCAAAGATACTATTAAAGATAACTCGTGGTAGTCCAATAATCTGCCCGCCATCTCTTCCAGTATCCCGAAGTGTGTCTCATCTGGTCTTTGGGCTCTGACTGTTTTTATTGATTTTAAATTACCCAAGACTTGTTCTGGAGATGTTGCTAATGTCTCTAGTTTTTCACTGTCACCCCAGGACACACTGTTTTCACTTCTGGCATTCTACGTTCCCTTTTCCTTCTAAGATGAAGAACGTGTTTAATTTTTTTGCAACGTCTTATTCTGTTGCAAAGTATTTCTCATTGCTCTCTGTAGATTTAGTGCCTTCCCTTATTGATCTTTCATGTATTTCTGATATCTTAGTTACTTTACATTCGTTAATTTTTTGGCATTTTATTTCCCATTATCCATCCAAATTGGCTTATAATCACCTTTTACTTGCCCAAAGCCTCTTTTCTCAAATGACTTAATCTTTCTCTCAGCCACGTGTAACTTCATAGGTCAGCATACCAGCCTTTTCATCTTATAATCCCTTTTGAGAAGAATTAATTGCCCATAAAAGAGACTGAAGTGACAGCAGACAGAACAAGACCGGCATAGGAGTAGAAGGGCAGCAGAGAACTGATTTCTGTGGCTGTGTCCACGCTGGTGCACAAATGTGGACCAGAGATGGGTCCCTGGTTGCCATGGAGAGCCTGGATGGGACAGCAACCCCTGGCATGCCAGAGCTGGTGTGGGGCTGACTAGAGGGGCTGCGAATAGGGCCAGGCACCATCTAACCAATTGTTTTAAGGTACCCAACACCATTTCCAACTACTTTCCCTTAATTTGGCCGTTAGTTGCGGTATTAAATTTTAATCTGTGTTATTAATTTTGATGCAGTATTTGAGAAACAGCTTTTATAGAGTCACATTAACCAATATAAGTAAGTGAAATGCATGAACATATGGTCAGCATACTGGAAATGGAGCTGTTAAGACCCTTGCTCACAGATGTTGTGGGGTGTGAGGGCTTGGCTGACTGCTGCAAAAGCAACTGGGGACTAGGAGGTATTTTTCTCTCAAGGATACCAGTCCACTTCAAGACTGCTAATCAGCATCTCTTGCAGCTTGATCCTGAGCTTTTAATCCAGTTTCTAATCCTAGTGATTTCAGTCCTGCCCTGGGGTAGTGGAAGCAGAAGAATCGAGCCAGTTGCCATCCTGAGACAAAGTGTGAGGTACCACAGAGGCTTTTAAACTGAAATCACGGTGGCACGCTACTGAGGACAGAAGCAGTGCCTCATAATGAGGATTTTATTCCCCTTTGCTATGCTGTTCATAATGTAGCAATCTGTTTAAGCAGCACTGATAAGCTGAGTGATTTGGCCGGTGTATAATACTAATACTCATAAAACTGTCTCTGAAGTAATTGATAATTAAATCCCTGAACTACTGTGATGGACTGCAAGTACTACAAGTACATTAAGGGTTTCTTTAGTTTTAAGACATGCCAGGCAGAAAGTAAAACAGTAATGAAAGATCACACAAGTGTGAACTCTAAGTGTGACACCTAAAATGTGACTGGAGCAGTGATCCTTCTTTGTCTGTGGGACACGGCCCATGTGCTGGCATTGGTTATGAGTTTCTTATTAGACAGCGCTGCTCCTTGGGTGATGATTTGGCTCAGATGGGTAAAGAAAGAAGCCTGACTATAAGAAAAAGCATTGTACACTGTAGATGGGAACTCACTGAATCATGATGTTTTTAAAGGTGCAGTAGTGTCTATGACAGCTAAATTTTTTTAATGTAAACTGACTGTTCTTCCTATGGGAAACTTTTAATTCAAAACAAGGATTGACAGATGCTGTGTCTATAACAAATAAATTATGAATATGTTTTCCTCCAAGACATCTTGCAACAAGCATGTTAGGATTTACATGAATTAGCTCATTATTTTGATGGGATTAATGTCTGATTCTGAAAAGTATAAGAGATCTCATCATTGAAACGTCACTTAATTCTACTCTACCTTCACTTAATTTTACATTTTTCAGTGGTATTTATGGTACTTTTTCCCAAACAGTGAGTTAATGAAATGTTTCTTTACCACCTCTCTGTGTATTAAATTTGCCAGTCCTGGGCGTCTGGCAGCTCCTCTCATTTCTAAGCAAGTCAACTCCTGTTAAAGATGCAGTTTGTGTATAAATCAGGACAGCAATGTTTCTGATTACTCAGACACACACAGATATACGCATTTATTTATGTCTTTGCATATGTATTATGTATTTCATCATCAGTGCTACAATATATTTACAGCTTTCTCCTGGTAGGATAGCTTTGCTTTCATGTTTGTTCTCAGGAATACCTAATACATGAACAAGTAAATGAGATTTGATGATAGAAAAGGGGTTTTGTGGTTACTTTCTGAAGTGTTGCATTACTGCTACTCCAACTGTGTGCTTATTTTGTAGGTTTGCAGTCTGAAGTAGTTGAAGTTGAGCTCGCAAAATTCTTATTTAAGGAAAGAGATGGCAATTCAGAGAGGAAAATAGTGTCTATCCTCCACTAATCTGCAATATTTTCAATTGGCAGAGCTATCTGACTCTATGTCATGAAGAAAAATCAAGAACTTCAAATGGAGGCACGCCCTTCTTCATCAGAGTTTTGCTAAGGACATTGTCACCATACTCAAAGCTTACCTATCTGCCACCTCTCTCCTCCTAACAATTGCTGCGTCTTTAAAGAACCAAAATGCGTTGTATAAGAAGGGTTCTCTATATGACTGTTGTACCAAATTGTCAGTCATAAAAATTATATCGGTAACAAACTGGGTGCAGCAGCAGGCAAATGCTCCATACCTTGCCTTCTCCCTAGAGAGAGCCAAGCATTCC
>NW_009708451.1:0-7774 GCF_000703405.1 Apaloderma vittatum | reverse complement strand
GCAAAGAAACTCAAGTGTAATAAATGGCTAATCCTTTTTTTCCTCAGAAGGACATTAAAGACATTAAAGGTGGTATGTATGTAGAGGTCTCTTGTGTGTGAAACGAGTATCTCCAGCATGAAATGGATCAGGAGGCAACTTATATGATTAAAAATCTACCAGAAAAATAATAGTGGACTTGGTAGAATATATCATAGTATTGATCTAAAGTAATACATGTTTAATGTATTTTTTTTAGGAGAAGCCACTGACCAAATCCCTGCAACGAGGAGAAGACCCCCAGTTTGATCAAGTAAGACACTTTAAGTGATATTATTTCAATTCCTCAGGCTATAAGACAAATACTTGGAAGAACAATCTAGTGTCCTTATACCGTCGTTGTGTACTGCTAAAGCAATCTCTCTTAATGTACTTTAGTAGAATGACTGTTTTGCCTAGCCATTCTTGGTTTTAAATTAGAAGGATTTTTCCATGGTTTTCAAGCTCAATATTTTTTGCCATGGAAATTCTTAGACTGCCTAGGGAGGTGGTTGAGTCGCCATCCCTGGATGTGTTCAAGCGTCGCTTAGATGTGGTGTTGGGTGATATGGTTTAGGGGTGAACTTGTAGTGTAGGGTTAATGGTTGGACTCGATTTTCCCAAGGGTCTTTTACAACCTGAATTTTTCTATGATTCTATGATTCTAAGTGTTGTCACTGGCTGGGCACCTGCTGTGCTTCTGAGCAGCTGATGAACAGCAGCTGAGCAAATGAGATGTGGCTCTGGTGCACCATGGAATGTTCTTGCTGCTCTGGGCTTTCAAGTGGAAAACATAGTGAGTGCAGCTCAGGCACTGACAATTCTTGTGCTGGCAGTTTCTATGGGTTGCTGCTGCTCTGCACCTCAGCTACAAAGTGAACACGAACATTTGCAGTTTGAATGAAGCACGAGCTGACAAATTGTTGGGGTGGTGAGAACATGCTAACCAGCCTTGGGTTGCATGGGAGCTGGGAAGACACAGAGCAGATTTTTGGGTCTTTGAATTTAAGTGAGGAGGAGATGAGCATTTCTGACTGTATGATGGTGGACTCGCCAAGTGAAAAATAAATGATGTGCAGCAGTGATGACTGTTTTGCCTTTGGAACTGAGCTGTCCCAGGCTTGACAGTATTTGGATGAGACACCATCGGGGAGCTCGGCCTGATGTACTCACTGCTGTTTAGGTGCAAATCATTAAAGCCTCTCTTTTAAAGCCCCTTTCTTCAGTTCTTGTTGAGAGAAAAGTCATTATGTCTGTATCAGGGAAACCACAATAGTGACAACAGAATAGGTTTCTTACTTACATGATTTGTTCTCAATCTACAAAGATATCAATAATTGGGTTAACTCTGATTGTTTTATCTCTGACTAGTTCAGTGACCTTGCAGGTCACTTCTTTGCCCCAGATTCCCCAATATGAAATGAGAATCATTATGTTCTTTTACACATTCTGTAAAAGAAAGTGGCTTTCTGAGAGAAAATGACATCTAGTGATTAAAGTTTTAACAGAAATGCATGCTTATTAAAAAAACCAAACAATAAAACACAAACCCAAGACAAAAAACAACCAACCAAAAACCCCACCACAAGAAAACAAAGGCTTGCCAAGGATCCTTGAACTGCAAGCAGAGTTGAAGTCTTGAAGCACTACTTTTTTCATAAAAACATATCTGTGTAACCCCTTTCTTTAATTTTTCATTCATTTCAGCTGAAACCTATTTCAGATTTCACAGAGAAGTCACATGGAAGTTGCTTATACATATGCACAGAGATGCAATTTGTGTACAGTGGGAATGCATATGAAGTCTAACTCAGAGTTTTCTTAAGGCTCCCCAAGCACATCTGGTTTGTGTCAGTCAGTCACTACCTCAAAATGTTTTCATGTTTCTAGATGTGAACAGCTTGAAGTGTCATAGAAAATCATTTGTGTGCCATACAGACAACAATACTTAATTCTATAATTAGCTCTAGGCAGCGAGATAGCTGGAAAGGGTTTTTTTTGCCAATTTTTTAAACTTATTTTGGCAGTTTTTTATTAAAATGAAAGCTGCTCATTAAAATAACTTTTGTTTTGAACTCCTAGACCTTGTTTGCAGGAGTGCTTCTATAGTTCTAAGAAACAGAAGCAAAGAAAGAACATCCATCGTAAAACTTGATCATATTTAGGACAGAAAATACATGCAATAGGCTGATGTCTCATGTATTTTAATGAGAAAGAAAACACAAAACTACTTAGTTTTAAGGATTTGAATGCATCTCTAATGAGGATAATGTCCTGCCCCCAGGTCCTCATGGTACAGAAGAGATGGATTACAAAGAAGAGAAGTGAAAAATAATTTTAGGATGATGATGAGTTCAGGATACAAAATATTGTTAATTCAGGGGGAACTGAAGTTATAAACTGAAACACAGAACTGAAACACACAGAAATGCAAGAAAAAGCACTGAATCCTCTGCCCAGGTCTGGGAGAATGGTTCTTAAGGAAAGACTGGGCAATTTGTCACCTAAAACCTTATGGTTTAAGGAAGCTATTCTTCAGGGATACTTGTGACTCTCACTGTGCTGTATACTGCAGGTGCTTGGTCGCACAGTGGTGCAGAAAATGGACAGCCTAGGGACTCATGTGGGCATCTTTGCAGTTGAGCTGGTCACATGGGAGTCCCAGGTGAACCTCACTGTCCTAGGACAAGTGCATTTCAAATGCTTTTTAAATAAAACTATTTCTAACCACTTCCCCCTGCTGCCCTAGTGGAATTTTCCCTGTTCTGCTGCAGGAAGTGTGTGTTATTTAAAACTTTTTGCTGTAAAATGGAAAGGTTTCTTCTGCCACCTCAATTTTCAGAGATCCTTAGGAAAAAAAGAATCTCAGCTCTTAGTTTACGTAGTGCAGGCCTGTTGGTGTATTTTTTGGAAACCTGTAAAACACAGAAGAGATAATCCCATACTTTCTCCCTGCTGCCACTGACCTGAGCAGGTTCCTTGCTCCTGCAGCCACTTGCTATGGATACCCTGCTTCACGTCATCATAGAATGGCTTGAGTTGGAAGGGACCTTAAAGATCATTTAGTTCCAGCCCACTCTGCCGTGGGCAGGGTCATCTCCCACTAGACCAGGTTGCTCAAAGCCCCATCCAGTCTCGTCTTGAACACTTCCAGGGATGAGACATCCACAACTTCCCTGGGCAACCCATTCCAGTGTCTCACCACTCTCATAGTAAAGAACTTCTTCATTATGTCTAATCTAAATCTACCCTGCTCTAGTTTGAAACCATTGCCCCTTGTCCTATCACCACATGCCTTTATTAAAAGTTGCTCTCCGGCTTTCCTGTAGGCCCCCTTCAGGTACTAGAAGGCTGCTGTAAGATCTCTCTGGAGAAACCTCAGGTAGTCTGATCACTACCTGAGTTTGATCCTGTCACTGATGCAACACAGGGAATATTTTGCACTCTGTGACTGAGTTGTGTGTTTTATATCACACACACCCTTGTGTAACTAGTCCTTTAGGTTGCTGGCAAAGTTGATGTTTCGCCATGCCCAGCCACTAGCAACTGTATGACCCTGCAGGCAGCTGGGTAAGCAAGATGATCTGGCCCATCCTGAGTACTGCTGACGTGTTTGTATCAGCACTGGTGGAGGCATGACAAGTCTGTGGAATATTTACGCTGGGATAAGCCAATCTGAGTCCAACTGTGTAGCAGTTATTAATGCAGGAAAGTGTTAGCCCTCTCAACTAGAATCAAATAGATTCTCTCTGAAAGATGGTTAGCATTTAATTTCTAGCATTTGGAACTCCTAAAGCCTTTCACCGAACACTTTTTCTTGTTTCTGCATGAAAATCAGTTAATGTGGTTCACACTAATCGCAATCTGTGCTGATAGCACTAAGGATAACTTTGAGATAAGGTACTATAATGCCTTGTTGTGGAGTCATACAGTTGTATCATATAGATGTGTCATGAGTGTCCCTGGCAGCGGGGAGGGAAGAAGTCTAGCTTAATGTACAGAACACTGTCAAAACAACGCTGCACAAGTCTGGCAGGAAACTGATGGTAAATATCACTGCTCATCTGTTCTCGATGCTAATGTGCCTGTGCTGCTCTTCACCTGCACCTGGAGCCCACAGCTGCCTCTGAGCCCATCTTCATGTCATCCACATGAAGCCATATTCAGGATCAGGGTACAAAATTTTCCCTGTTGGTGCCAAAACAAAAAGGAATGGGGATTTTAGCAGTCTTTCATAGCACACTAGATATTTGTCATTTTCATTTGGGTTACTCTCCACAGCATGTCCTCCTCTGGGCTGGTAAAGGTGCTGCAGTCAGACAGCTGTCTTCTTGTGTTTTAATAAAAGCCTCAATGTGTGAAAAATGGGTAAAAATTGCATTTTTAAAAGTCTATAGTATATAAATTATTTCATTTGTTGAGTAAGGAGCATTTTTTGACATCTTCTTTAGGAGTATATCTTACAGGATAACAAAACTCTTTTTAGCTTGGTTTTATACATATTTCTCCTTCAAAAGAAAAGGCTTAGTTTTGTTGAACAAAGCTTAGTATTGTTATTCTGATGAAGTACACAACTATATTTCAAAATCCCCGTAACATTTTTCTGCTCAGAGGAGTTAGTCTTATTTTCTATAAAATCTCCTCAAAGTGTAATGCTTCATTAAAATTAATAAGGCTGTGACCTACATAGTTTACAAAAGAATTAAATACTCTAATAATATGAAGACTATATTCTTACTGTGTGGTTAATTTCTTTTTTTCCTTTATAGTATGAATGTTCATTTCTTTCTTTGAAGTCTGTGTCAGGCTAATGCACAAATAGTGTTTACCAAATAAGAATGGAAAAAAGGTCACTTTGTGGCCTTTTCTGGCAGAATATGTTGATAGTTTCAATGCTGTCCTGTCTCATAACCCACCCATCCTGATGACTGATTAAACACTCCAGCATTAGCTGGACAACTTTGTTAATTTTTTTTTTTAGTATATATTTTTTCTGCTCCTTTTGCACAAGGAACAGGAGTCTGATTTTGTCAAACCTACAAAGAAAAGCCATGTCCAAATTTTATGTACAGTTGAGGTCCAGATCAACTTGGTATCCAGACCTTCCAACCAAAACCAAGCTCTAATCTTTGATCCTTGAAGATGATCTTGCCATGGCATGGACTTTTGGTCCATGAAGACAATGTGGAGCATTTATGGACCTATGTTCTGGATTTGCCTATAAAAGCTTGCCTAAGGAAGAACAGTAGGATACAGGTTTAGACACAACCTAGAGACAGAAGACCAGTTAGTAGTTACCAGAGGTGGACAATGAACTACTGTTGTTGCCTAACTTCATTTGTTATAAGCCCACTGCTGGCAGTTGTCAGAGACTTGGTTGATCTCTTTCACATAGGCTGATGGTTTATGGTGAGAAGTCCATCCGTGGAAATGATTGGTGGTATGTTAAAAAAGTACAACTTTACAGGTCACATCCTTGTCCTCAGGCTTGGTGCAAGAAAAGGACATTTTCTTTTAGCAAAATTTGAAATAAAGACTTCAAAGAAGTATTTTCTTTGATGGAATACAAAGAAGTCCTGTGTCCTTGAAGGTGGTTGTTGGCGTTCTACAGTAGTTTCCAAAATTGGAGGCAATGCTAGTGTGTTTGTCTTTGTGTATGAGGGTTTTTTAATTGACACGTAACAAATATAAAATTAAAAAATGATACAGCAGAAAAGAAGATAACATTAAAACAAACAGCTTGAGCTACATTAATTTGTTGAAAGTTTGAGTTATGCCTCATGGGTCCTTGATGCATTTCATGTTTTAAAAATTATTGTGACCTGTAATTGTTCCGCAGAACTGCTTTTCAGTGAAGAAAAGAATAAGACATCACTGCAGTTTGAGCAGCCGTTAAAACTTGTATTCAGTCTTTATATTGACTTTTTGTGGCTGAGTAGTGCAGGCAATGGTCAGTATATCTGGGTTTATTTTATCTAATAAAGATTTCTTTCTCTTTCCTTCTTTCAGTTGATCTTAAGAAAGGCTCATGTCCAAGTGCTGCAAAATCAAATCTCCCCAAGCCCTGCCAGTCTGGACTTCGTCCTCCAGGTTATTCACGGTTGCCAGCAGCTAAGCTGGCCGCATTTGGTTTTGTCAGGAGCTCAAGCGTATCCTCTGTCTCCAGCAACCAGTCAAACGACAGTGCTCAGAGTGATCAAAGCAGGACAACCAACCGTAAGTCCAAAAAAGCGTCCTTCTTTCTGGAGGGATATTAAATAGATGTATTCCAGGATTGTCCAGACTGGAGTTTGTGTCTAATTTAGGACTAATGTAATCTGTGCAGCACTCACTAATCTCTTCTGTTCCACTGAGTTGTAGATTTGATATCTTGTCTTTGCAGTTTAATTTTAAAAAAATGTTATAAATAATAGATTAATAGGTGCTGAATGTATATTGCATATAGAAGGGGCTGGTTTCCCTGCTGCAGAGAAGACCACATTAAGAGTCAACCTGAGGCATTTTTGTATTTTGTTTTTACTTGGAGTTTCCCTACTTACAAGCTAAGTAAGTAAATAACCACAGTAAACCGTGTTTGGTAAGTCCATTGCAGCCATGCAGAACAGTTTAGGCAAAGATTATCTAAAATGAGCAACATAGCCTTTCTTGTCCGCTTTTCTTCTGCTTCTTAATATGCAGTGCAATAAACTTAATTTAAAAAATGAACCAAATACTGTCAGTCACATGAAAGGGATCAAAACTGATATCGTAGCTGTGGTCTCATCTACCAGACTTGGAAAGATCCTGTGGCTGAAATGTCATTTCAAATCCTATTTTCTGTAGAGGCTGTTAATTTTATTAAGTACAGAATAATACTCAGTGGACTGTGCAGTCCCTGGGAAGTGTGTGTGTTCCCTGGGCTTGGAGTGGAAAGGGGGACTGAGGGATTTTCATGCCCATTTTTCTTTGAAGACTGGATTGAGCCTGAACTGTGTCAATATCAAGGCAAGTGGTATCAGCCTGGGAGGGATGCAGACAGAGAGGACCAGGTGATGTGGAGCACCAGAGGAGACAAGATGCTGCAGGCTCCTAAATCTTTCAGTGTTTGTATTAATTTGAAAAGAATGAAAATAAATAACATTGAAATAGTTAAAAAGCCTAAGGATTTTCTCTTTCCCCTTTAACATGAGGCAATAGAAATGCCAAAGACTAATTTGTCCAGGGACTTCTAACTTTTCCAGTGCCCCTTAAGGTATGCTTGTATCTTGCTTAACTGTTAGACTGATCTCTTATTTCTGTTTATTTCCTAATAAACTTTACTTTGAGGGTAGTCAGCCTCTTTTACTTTGTGCTTTTACCCTACCCTTATGCCTTTGGAAAGCTCTTCCTTTTATCTAGTGCTGTAATCTTTTTGTCTTTGGCTATATAAAGCCATTATCGGGGACAGAATTACCTGATTTCATTTTAGGTCTAAGCTACATCTCTGCAAGAAATGTTGTCTAGCAATTTCAGGTGTGAATTTGAAAAAATCACATCTGTAAGTACAACACTGTTGTTAATCACAGTGGATGCATACAGGTTTGTACAACTGAGAATTCTCTAAAGGAAAATACTTAAAACTCTGGAATTAAAAGTCAGTTGATTTTCATTCAAAAAAAGATGTGGAAAAAGCATTAGTAATCTCAGACCCAGAAAGGTACATCGGGCTCTTCATTTGCCTTTAAAAAATGTTGATTTCATTTATATATTCTGGTATATCTTTATATTATATTATATT
>NW_009708450.1:29168-36902 GCF_000703405.1 Apaloderma vittatum | reverse complement strand
GGCAGGGACGCCTGTCAACAAGGGAAGCGGGGCTCCCCTGTCAGCCCCCCGAGGAGTAGTTCCCCCGCAGGAGGGTCTAGAGGAGCTCGGGTTTGGATGTGCTGTGGGAGGTTAGCGGTGAGATGCCGCGGGGGACGTGGATAAGGTGGATGAAGAGGAGTGAAGACGCCCAGTTTGTGGTGACAGCGAACTGGTGGAGCAGGGCCGAGAGGCAGCGCCTGCGTGAAGGTGCTCGAGTAGGTGGTAGATCCACCTGTTGGAAAAGGCAGAATTGCCAGCAAAGGGTGTTTTACTTCTGGAATGTTGGGTAAATGCCGCTTACTGCATCTCATTCCTTTAGTCATTCTCCCTGTGCGTGGTTACGTACTTGCCTGAGTAAGGAAGGAGGCCTGATGGCTGTCAGAGCCTCAGCAATCTTAAACTGGTATTTCTGGGTGCGATTAGTGAGACTAATGAAGAGATCAAAACAGTGTGTGGAAAGTAGCTTGTTTTCTGGACCTCTTGTTTATTTAGAGTGTGTTGTGCTTGTAAAAATCCCTGTAATTTACTTCCTAGATGTTACCTGACCCACAGAATCATTTATACATCCCGTTTCCATAATAGTGGTAAAGGTAGGGGGAACCAAAGTCTCCTTCCATTGATTTCCAAGGGGAGACAAAGTATTTTTGAAAATAACACCCAGTAGGCAAAAGTAAACACTGGGGAGAGGAGTTTTAGTTTCAGCCCCGTTTGATGTAGTATGCCGGGTTTCTCATTCATTCCTTCAAAAGTTTAACTGCAAAGCGCTGTGGCTGTTAATTGCTAAAACCCACTCGATATCAGTTCATTTGCTTCGCATGTTGCTCTCTGTGAAGAGGTGGCATAATTTGTACAATATCCATTCCCAGTTCTCAGTTCATGTACAGAGTGATTATTTAATTTTTTTTTGAACTCTGGAATGGGATGCTGAAAATTTCGTTCCGCACTCTGCTCATTCATAGAGCAGTTTTAGTCAGAAGCTAAGGCTAGGAGGTGGTGACAAATGATGTATTAGCTACTGCGCTGTGTAATGAGGATGAATAACTGTGTTCTCTGCACTGTTTCAGACAACTGTTGTATCCTAGACATTATTTGGGTTTGGGGGAGATGTGAAAGATTGTTGGAGATGCAGATCTGCTTCTGAACTAGAGAGGTGAACCTATCAAGAGTTGTTAAGGGAACCACTGAATGCTTGCTTTGATAAGGTCATCAATGTAGGAAAAAAATTTGGATAAATGAAGCTTCAATCCCTTGTTCTGTCAAGAAAACTGAATTGAAAACCATGTGAAGTAACACATTCTTAAACTGAGAGTTCGTGCATGGCATTACAAAGAACTGAAAGCATCTGGTAGAACGGTTACGGAGGGCTGATGAGTGCTGAGTGGTTCTTTCCTAGATGTCTGTGTCCTTTATTTGCATGCAAATACTCATCTTGCAGATAGTAATGTGACAAATCCTCTGCGCTTCAACTGGGTTGCTCGAGGGTGCTCTAAGTATAGGAAGGCAATATCAGTGCGGTGTTACTCACTGCTTGTCTTTTCCCTTTTTTCCCTGTTTCAGACTTCTCACACATCCAAAGGACAAAGCAGTATGGTGTAGAGAACTCATTTCACACCTGCAACCAACTTAGAAGAGACTCTCTGAAACACATGGGTTTCTAAAATCTGTGTGTGAATAAACAAATGTTTTTTCAGACACCAGGGCTGATTCAGGAACAGTTTATGAGTAGCAAGGAGGTCTATGCGAGAAGTAATTTGTTTTGAATCTGACTGGACTTACCCAGAATTGTGCAAAATGTAAATGTCCATGTTGTCAGCAATGAAAATCTTGCAGAAACTGTGGTGATCGTAGATGCTTTTCTCCCCACAGATAATTACAGTTATAACACACCTTACATTTACCTCATACGATTTCTCAAAAACACTACATCACAGAAGGGTCTTTGAGAGGTCAGCTGAGGCAAAAATAGATGGAGGAGAGGGAAGTGCTGACTTCTGGAGGCGTGAGGAAACGAGCGTGTAGTTTTTCTGGAGAGGTATGTAGGCACCCAGTGAAGAGTGAAGTCTGACATTTCATCTTAAGAATTGGAAGATGCCACTGAAGTTGCAGCATTTTTTATTAAACTTTTTTTATTCTTATCACCTCTTTTTCTCACCTGTCATTTCTTGACTTCAGTAACCAAAAGCTTCTTTGGCAGTCCAGCTGTGTTCTTTTGTTCTTTTTAATATGTCTCTTTCTTCTGCCTGTTCTAAGGTCCAGAATCTTCGTTAGTTTTGAGTGGTTAAAAGCTTAAACTGGTAGAGTTCTCTCTATGCAGGGAACCTATTTCATCTGATCGGCAAGGTAGGATGGCAGAGCAAATACATCTTGCGGAACGTGAAGACAAGCTGAGCATCAAAGATGAAAATCATGTGTATTTCTTGTGTACTTAAGTAGTAATTTTGGTAAGCTTCATCGCTGTTTGTCCAAGCTTTGTTTATTTTCTTACAGCAACTTGTTATCCAAAGTGCAAAAATGGTGGGGAGTGCCTCAGACCTGGAAAATGCAGATGTCCACCTGGCTATGGGGGTAGATACTGTCATAAAGGTGAGTAAGACCCAAACAAGTGATAGCTTGGAAAGACAAGGAGTTTGAAAACAGACAAAAGTAATTTGGAACTCCTTAAGTCCAGGAGCTAATGCACTTTGAAATAATGACCTTAATTCCTTAGATAACTGACCTAACTGTCAAAAAATGTGCATGGCCTGGAGGATCTGCATGCTTGCAGGAGAATAAGGTGGAGTATATGTACTGAAATGTCATGGGGCTGTGAGAGAATTCTGTCCCTTGGAAAATATGTTATTTGTGTGTTACATAAATATTCTGTGTAGCTTTGTAACAGACTCTTTCTAAATAATTTAACGAGATTACTGCTATAGATACATATTTCTGCATTAGGTGGTTGAAACTTGTGTAATAACTGCAAGATGATCGTATTGAGGGCAAGTCACTAAAGATACGTGTGGCAGTGTGTTGTTGATAGGTAATGTGAGATGACAGAGATGAGGAATAGCAAAGACCAATTTTAGGGTTTTATTAAGCCAATTGAATATATTTCTGTTTTGGAAAAGGCAATCCAAGAAAACATTGTCGTGTTCTTATGAACTGATCAGATTACTGATGATAACTTGAGTTCTGGGATAAAATGGGAAGGAAACTTTTAGTCTGAGGGGGAAGAGATGTAGTAAGCAAGATATCCCAAGAATGAAGGAAAAGAAAGCCTTGTTTTCCTTTCAGAAGAAAAGCCTTAATCTGACACTTAAAAATTTGTAGATGTTCTCTTTAAAGAGATGCTGGTAAATTAGTTGGGCAGCCATCCCTGTGCTGAGAACTTGCTAAGCGTTCTGTCTGGCTGTGGTCGCAACAGCAGCAGCACCACACAGGGTTCTCTCTTTATGCTCGATGTTTATTCTGCAGGCATTTCCGTCAAATGTGAAATAGCTACAAGAGTTTGCTTGGAGTGTAACAGAATGAGTACTTGGGGAAAGAAAAGAGCTAGCTTCTGCAGCTCTCTGGAGTCTTCTTCTTGTGTGGTTGTCGGGGTTTGTTTTTTAGTTTTGTTTTGTTTTATTTTTTAATAAAGCTGTATTTGGTGTTTTATGAAGGAAGCGTGACCTGAGTGTACCTAACCTGGTAACGTCTAAGTTTGCAGAAGCTTAAGCTGTAGCTCTGGGCTGTTAACTAGACTGAATGGGAATACAACTGCCAGTGATGGTAATTTGATAACAAAACTGTTAACATTATAGAGGAATAAAGAAGATGAAGAAGTTTCTCCTAATGAAGATCTGTATAATGCAGTACTGCTGTGCATTAGGAAAGAACTATTAATTTTGAGTAGACATAACAGTGTTGACAGCAGTGAAGAGCATGGTTAGCTTTGTTTCCCAGCAAAAGGATTTTTATCTCTTTTTAAAATTTATTTTCTTCGTTTTTTAAAAGCCAATTGGATGTGTAGGTTTGTGGGGTCTTGTCAGGGATCCCACAAGCAAGGAGACCTTGACATTCTCAGAAGAGCCTAAATCAGGAGCAAGGCAAGTACTACTCACATAGAAGAAGCAGAGTGAGGATTCAGTTTACGCTAATATTACCGTCCAGACTCGGATTTGTATCTGAATAAAAGTGGTACCTGTGTTTGTTACGATGTTATCCCTGTAATGCAAAGGATGTGCTTGTGCTTCCCGTAGGAGTGGAGGAGCACTGTGTCTGTGGAGCCGGGGTTTACAAACGCGGTGTGGTGCAACGTGCTATTACAGAACCACGCAGAAACACACAATGCTTGAGGGTGGAAGGGACCTCTGGAGGTCACCTTGTCCAACTGCCCCTGCTCAAGCATGGCCACCTCAAGCCAGTTGCCGAGGACCACGTCCAAATGGCTGTTGAGTATCCCCAAGCATGGAGACTCCACAGCTTCCCCAAGCGACCTGTGCCAGTGCTGGTCACCCTCCCTGTGAAGCCGTGCTGGCAGTTCTGATGATTTTCTTGTATTTAATGTGCCTGGATATGGCTTCCAGGGTCAGTTGTTCCATTACCCCACCAAGGACTGCGGGGAGGCTGACCGGCCTGCAGTTCCCTGGGTCCTCCTTGAAGACTGGAGTGTTATTTGCTTTCCTCCTGTGTTCAGGCACTTCTCCCCATCACCACGATCGATTAATACAATCAATATTAAATACATTAACTTACACTGTGTGACAAAGAAAGATGCAAACAAGTTTTGAAGAACTTTTCTAGCTGTGCCAGGCTTGACTTGCATGTCCTTGTGTGTTCAGCTTTTGTGCCAAAAATCTTTTCGCTGAAATCATGCTCAAAACTTGTCGTAGAACAGAGATTTGGACTTTTTTCTACCAAGTATCAAGCAGACATCCCAGCTGTCCATCATTATAATGAAATGTAATTGTTTCTCTTATATACAGTGAAGGCAGACTATACATTTACAGTCGTGTTTGTGAAAGGATGGATTTGATTGTACCGAACAATGATTACACTGTATTTCAACGATGGCACGTGCCACATTTAATACCAATCCTAGGTCTGGCATAAATAATGCTTCAGTAATGAGGCTTTGATGTGTAGAACGATTCGGGAATGAGGAGGCTGACTTAGATACAGATACGTGGCCTTTGGGAGGGCCCCACTATCCTCATTTCTTCTTCCTCTTGTTACGTGTAACAAGAAGTCCTGTCAGGTAAGGAACTACATGAATCCTTGACCACATGTTACTGGCTTACCAGCAAGATCAGTGGCAAGATCAGTGAGAACGTGCACGTTAGCAGTTACCGTGGTGTAGCTGATGAACAGCTGGTTCCCAGCTGGGGAGAGGATGAACTGTGCTGTAGCAATAATCACATTTGTTTTTTGGCACTCTCGGGCTAAACGCTCAGTGAGCTTTTAAGCACGTGCTTGGTTTTAGTTGCGTTTGGAGTTGGCGTTTGCAGATGTAGTTCTGTCATCCTCACTCACTCCGTATAGAGCTGTGCCTTACTTGGAATAGGTGAAATTTCAGTCTTTGCAGAAGTGATAAAACAAGTAGTTAGGGGGCCAGTTAGCTCAGTCAGTTGAGCGTGGCGCTAACAACGCCAAGGTTGCGGGTTCGATTCCCGTTCGGTCCCCATGCGTTGCCTGATCTAGTCGAGAGGTGGCGTCCCTGGTGACAGGGAGGCTGGATTAAAATGATCTCTAAGGTCCCTTCCAGCCTAGGCCATTCAGTGGTAGACAAGCAGTTTCAAGATAATGATTTGAAGTCCTGTGCTGCTTCTGAAATGCGCCGCGTGTGCTGGTCTTCTGCAGTGAGCTGCGAAGGAGGCTGTCGAAATGGTGGGGAGTGCATCTCTGTCAATGGAGTTGTGAAGTGCCTTTGTGCTTCTGGCTGGACAGGATCAAGATGCCAAGAAGGTGGGTGTCTACATTCATGAAAATATTTATGTTATGTTGCCCAAATACAAATTTAAGTAACAACAACATTTTAAAAGTATTAAGAGGCTAATAACTATGGAAATGGCATTGCATTACTGCAGAAATGAAGGACCTGCATTATTGGTACCTACTCAGGTAAAATAATGTCAACTGATTTTGTGTTACAGCTGTACATCTGTTTACATTTAAACACAAATTCTTAACACAGCGCGTAAGTATTTTTTCCCATTTCTATTGTCCTAGAAATGCCTTTAAAGTCATACCAGTTGAGGGTCTGGCCTGGAAGAAAATGTGTTTTGCCATTTTGATTTGTATCATCCTGAATCTTTCATTCTGTCAGGATTCTTTTATATCAGTTTTATAAATCCTGCTGACTTAACTCATTCTTTTCTTCTAGCAATTTGTCCTCAAGGTTGTCGGAATAATGGAGCTTGTGTGGCTCCTGGGATTTGTAGCTGTCCAGCTGGATGGGTCGGTGGAGCGTGTCACTTAGGTAAATGACTTCTGACATTTTTTGTTTATCCTTCTCCCTACTTGTTTGATTTACCAATATAGGGTTCAAATTTTCAGTTCCTAACAAAGCTGCTAGGAAAATATCTTAGAATAATAAATGGGACCTCCTTCTACATACCGGGAATCTTACAAGTATGCAGAGGGAGTAGATGGCTTTTCAGTTTGGTCAGAAATACAGAACTTTTCCACTTTAAGTAAATTCACATTCCAATTTTGATTGTCACCAAATTCATTACTTGGTGTGTCTTGTCAGTATTTCTGAAATATTTTCTGTAAACCAAGACCCCAGTGTAAAGAACTGAAAATGGCCATTACAAAAATGCTATTACTACAGATGTGGGTTAGAAGCTTCATTAAATTTTATGGACATGGAAAATTGCTTCTCACTTTGAGGATAAGCCAGCAGAACCAACTACAGGTGCTCTTAAAAGAATAAGAGAAATCTGGCTCTAATTGGAATTATTACTGACTGACATTCTTGCTGAACAACCATTGCATTTTCCCAAATTTTGCTTCGCAAAAGCAAATGATGATTACAAAGACTTTAGTCTGCCCTTCTCCAGTAGGCCCTGGTACACTCATAACAGCACTGCCCTGATGCTAAAAACAGTAATCCAAGACTGTAAAAAATAAAGGGTTTTTTTCTTTGCTAGCTGGGAGACTGCGGAAAAGCTCTTTTAAACGTTACTTTTGAACTGGATATTGTGGGTGCAAGGTCTTTGGATTAAGTCCTCTGCATTTGAACCCAAATCAGCTAGCATTAGGTCTTTTGCAATGTATATATTCAAGCAAACACTAACAAATAATATCTGATGGGAATAACATTTAGGTCTTTTGCAATGTATATATTCAAGCAACCACTAACAAATAGTATCTGATGGGAATAACAGCAAATGGGAATTTGACCAGCGAAGTGCTTATCCTTTCTGTTCACCCGTGTATCGAGGGAGAGGGTGACATGAAAAGGCAAGCACGGGAGTTGCAAATGCTTAGCTCCATTCCCTGCACCAGCAATAACGGTGGAGGTGTTCAGGCTCTTGACGTCGAAGTACTCTCTGTTCCCAAACTAACTAGACCACATGGAGTTTGGCTTCGGTTGGTGCAAATGCTGGTAAAGAAGTGGTGTGTCCCTGGTGTGTAACTGGGGGGCAGTGAGGCTGTGCCTGCTCGGTTCTCCTCTGCCCGTTGTGGCGGGGAGCAGAAGGGCAGAGCCTGAGGCAGAGCGAGGATGTGGCAACTGTTTGCTCAGGGATG
>NW_009708450.1:0-29139 GCF_000703405.1 Apaloderma vittatum | reverse complement strand
ATTTTTCTTGTTCTCTCACTTTCTGGGAGGCATCCATCTCAAAAATAGCCTGTGCCTTAAAGAACACCAGAAATGATAGTATTTTAAAAGGGGAATGGAGCATGAATAAGACGAGACTTACCGTGGCTGTATTCCAGTGAAGGCCACGATGCCATAAATTGAGAGGCATCACTTCCCAGTTCTTCCATTATGCTTTTATTTATACTGTCCCACTGCGGTCACCAGGGAACAGTTCTGCTGTGAGGTAAAGAAGAAAAACGACCCCGTGTTGTGCTGAAGACGTACCCTGTGTCTGGTGTCTCTTTGCAGCTGTGTGTAAGCTACCTTGTCAACATGGAGGGAAATGCGTAGCTCCAAACGTGTGCCGGTGTCGGCTGCCGTACTCCGGTCTGCAGTGCACAAAGAAAAGGAAGGAATGAAGCAGCTCCAGCAGAAATAAGCTACGTTTTCTTCGTGTGGCTCTTCATACAGAGATTAAGCCTGCAGCAGTGGGGAACGTGGTAACTAATTGATTTCAGATAGTCTAGTAAGTAAATGCTTTTCTGTATGGAAGAAAATTACGACTGATTGTAACAAAGCTTTAGAAGTATCCAAATGTGTGTAATGTGTGGCACATGTTTTCTTCTTGTTTTTTCTTTGTAAGCAGAACTATTATGCCTTGGTTGATACACCTGGCCTTGAAATAAAATTTACTCTTCAAATAAAGTACTCTAAGAATAGATCTATGCTCCTCTTTTCATTTTTCCGCCCTTTGACTAAAATTACTGTGTTATAGGAATGATGTCTCTTTTAAAAAGCACGTGAAACAAAATGTCTTTAATTCGGATCACATCTAATTTACGTTCGATAAGATTATGCAGTTGCAAGAGTAAACTTGCAGAGTTTGCATCTTTCTGGAACATCGGCAAACTGCAAAGCATCTTATTAAAATCCTGGCTCTCACTTTATGCTTTCTGCCCCTCTCCTCAGTCAGATTTAGATCTTGATCAGTATTAAAAAAACCAAAATGCAGTACTTTTTCACTGTTCCTTTTTAAAAGCTTAATCCATACTGATACTCTAAAAGAGCTCTTACCTTGACTACTTCTACAGTCATATTATCTGATCATCTCTCAACTTCCAATTATTTCTTTTCCTTATCCCCATATGATAGGGAAATGTGTTTATCTCCCTTCTGGAGATGTAGCCGTTGATGATTCATTCCTGTTCAAGATTGTGTTGTTACAGCAGCAACATAATGGGAGGCCACTGACTGGCAGCGGGGAGGAGCCGTGTCCGTCATAAATCACCGGTGTGGAGGAGGCTGAGACTTCTCTTCTGCATGTATCCCAGTCTGGCCTCATTTGGGCTTTTCAGAAGGGGCTGCAGATTGGACTGAGACTCCTACGTTCATTGTTGTGTGTCCCATCTGTGCTGTTTCTGGCAGGCTGCGCTTGAGGGAGGTTTTGCCAAAACATGCAGGTTGAATCAGTCAGCTTTCTGGATGCTGCCCAAATCAATTTATAATTTTTTTTTTTTGAGAGAGTTAGATTGATTTGCATTGTTTTTTGGTGAAGCTGGTGGGAGAATTTTAGCTCTGCGTTATTTTAATCCATTACCCATGCATTATTTTAACCAATTTGAAAGAATGATGTTGTGTCTGTGTGATAGCTCCCTTACCAGAACACGTCCGGTGCTCAGTGGTTTGAGCATGGTGCTGACAACAATGACAACACCAAGGTTGCGGGTTCAATTCCCATCCGGTCCCCATGTGTTGCCTGGTCTAGTCTAGAGGTGGCGTCCCTGCCCGTGACAGGGAGGTTGGATTAACTGATCTCTAAGGTCCCTTCCAGCCTAGGCCAGTCTATGATTCTGTGTAGCTTTCACGGGCAGAGTGACCTTAAGTGGACGAGTTTCTCCAGGGATTACAAGCCACCGAGCATTGACAAGAACGTAAACGGGATTAGCGATGTTCTCAGAAAGAGAGAACCCAAGCACACAGAGGGCAAATGAAAGACACTTCATGAGACTCTTGATTTCTCTTACGAGCAGGTGCTTTGTGGTTGAGGCTTCCTCTGCCCGTGCTTTGGAGGCCATTGCATGTGGTTCAGATGAAACCTCCTGTGGACGTGCGTTGTGCAGGTTTCGTTGCCGCACAGGGGACAGAGAAAGAGGAGCGTGGGTTTTGTGCTGCTTTTGCTGTGATACACTGGGTATTTCAGACACGCTGGTCAAAAATGTGGTTTTCATGCGTGGAAAAAGATGATTTCATGAGCAGTTCTAGACTAGGCTTTATGGTGGTAAAAGTTCTGTGTCCGTGTCACAGGTCACCGCAATAATCGTGCGGTAACTCCTGAATTTGGAAATGAATACCTTAGATAAATACTTTAGAATACCTTGCAGGCAATCAAATGGAAAAAAACTAACTGCATCGGACCCAAGATTTCAAAGTAAATGAGTAGAAATACGTAAAAGCAAAGAGGTGTAATATCTCAGTATTATTCCTGCAAAGAATGACCTCTAATAAAGGCGAAAGTGCCAGTAATGGCGATTAGAAGGCAAATGAGATATTAGCATCCTTAGAAGCATCAGATCAGGAGCAGTCAGTGAGAGCGAGCTGTACCTGGTCTTTCTGAGCTAATTTAAATAGTTTAGAAATGATTAAGTAAGCAGCAGTTTGACGGCACACGGAACGCGAGGGCGCATTTTAGAAATACTGCTTGAATGTAGCACCATCTGCTGGCCACAGGGTTTTCCGTTGGGGGTTTTGTCTTTAAATCGCCACAATACTTTAAGCGAGTTGAAAAGTTAATTTTCTAGTAGTTAATTTAAAGTCGAACAATCTCAAAATGTATTATTAATGGTAGTTCAGGTCCCCAAATTATTTATATCCACAGTTCCACATACATTTACTAAAAGAGCTGTCAGTGTTCCTTTTGTTTGTTTCCCACTCACTGGAGGAGTGAACATACTACTTACAGCACGTAGGTTTTGGTGTCTTCCTGTGAAAAGCTAGTTATGCTTGCAGCTCAAAGGTCAAGAAAAGCTACACGGAACAGCTTACTTCCCTGATTTATTAGAGCTTACCGTAATACCTTATACAGATGCTCTGTTTTTCACTAAAAACAACTGGAAAAATCGTAGGGGTAGCGCATTGGTTGTGGTTTTGATATCCTTTAGAGTGTGTGTGATGAGGTGAGAAGGGTTTCTTCTGTTGAATTTACTTATATGCACATTTAACCATTTGTATTTTTGACTGTGCGTGGTTGTAGCCAGAATGGAGTTCTGTGTTTTTATCTGTAAAATATCCTTTATTGGCTAAAGTGAAAAAGTTGAGGAAAATGACCTGATGTTGCCATGCGATACCTTTATGCAAGAGAAACAGCATAAATATCTTTGGTCATTAGTAACACTTTCTAACCTCTGCATTTGGTTCTGTGTATGTACGCAGGTGTTACCTTTTATTGAGAATTTAGACTGGATTTTTCCCATTTGGGCTATAGCTTATTTGTCAAGTAGCTTAAGCTTTGATACTGATTTACTGTAGGGTTTGTACTGATTCTTCTTCACGGATTTGCTTTTGGTAGATGGAACGCCAACTCACTTTTTATTCTCAGCAATGAGAATATATAATAACTTTTGTGAAAAAGAAAGAGCTTTTCACATGTTTTTTCTTAAATCCCAGCTAACATGGATACAAATGTAGGAAGCTGAGTCCTTGCTAAGATCTGTGGTGTCTTCTGTTTTGTGAGTCCTTCCTTCAGAAACCATTCATTGTGCTGCATTTTAAAGATCTTTTCCAGGTGACGGGCAAAAGTTAGTCTGCACTTGGGAGGATTTCTGCAGGCCTGCAGAGCCACTTTAGCACAGCCAGATGATAAATGGATGATGCACACAGGTACCTTCCAGCCCTGTGCAGTGTTTGAAGAAATCAGGCAAGAAATCAGTGAAGATACCCGTGTCCTGTCTGATGTGCCAAGAATCATTCTAAGACCTTCAGGCTGGCACAAGTTGCCTGTTGTTCCATCAGAGTGGAACTCCTGCAGTTTGCACTATTCTCCCTTAACTCTTCTGCGCCTAATTTCATATTTCATTATGCAATTTCAGAACAATTTTGTTAACCTGTGTATACAAGCTCTGTCTGCTTCTGCCTCTTGTAAACCCAAGCAATTTTACTGCATTTTTGCAACGTACTTCCAAACTACCGTGAATTCTGTTTCATGCCAGGGGATGTTTAGATTGGAAATTAGGAAAAATTTCTTCCCCCGAAAGGTTGTTAAGCACTGGAACAGGCTGCCCAGGGTAGTCGTGGAGCCACCATCCCTGGAAGTATTTAAAAGCTGTGTAGATGTGGTGCTCAGGGCCGTGGGTTAGTGCTGGCCTTAGCAGCGCTGGGTTAATGGTTGGACTTAATGATCTTAAAGGCCTTTTCCAACCTAAACAATTCGGTGATTTGATGCGTATGACTGACAAACTAGTCACTAAATAGTTTGAACTAATCACAGAATTCCTTGGCAGTTTTGAAGTATCTGCCTTCGTGCACATACTAGTAATTTTTCTGTATTGCTTGTTGGAAAACAGTGTAGCTTAGCACTGAGCACTCGTAACTACTGTAACAAAACTGGAGGTGCTTTTGTTTGCACGGCTTGCATTTGGAAAATGGAAAAGAAGTCACTTCTGCCTTTAGAACCACTGAAAATAAATGGGAAATACTAAAAGTTAGGATTAACCCCCCCATTTCAGCCTGAAATCCTAGAAAGGGCCATACATTGATTCAGTTTTCCTTAACAAAGTGCTCCTGGCAGGTGTTACCTCTCTTTAACACACCCCCTCCCTAACTGACGGGTGGAAAGGGGGTTATTACAATACACGATGAAGCAATGTCAGTGTGTTGGCATCATAAACCCACTTTCAGCACTTTGTATATTCAAAGCAGCATCCTGAGGCATCAGTCCCACCAGCTAGTCAGGTTTTGTTCATCAGTTGTGGAAAGGAAACGGTTCAAGGCGAGTTGGTTTTAGATAAAAGAACAGTTCCCAGAAGATCAGGCAATCAGCCACTTGGATGCCTGAGTGAAAGAAAATACGGAAATACTGGAACTTAAAGTGCAAGTGGGAAAACAAAACCATGTTTTTACGTGCACCAGTCAGGCACTTGGAAATCCATCAGGTATCACTCTGGAATGACACTGAGCTCTCAGAATGCCAGCTTATTTTGCAAAATGACTTAAGAGGACTATCAAAAGGTGAGGAGAGATCAAGGCAGAGCTGCCAAGAGCTACAGTTCGGCAATCGGCATCCCACGCTGGCAGTAAATGGCAAAATGAGCTCTATCTTCTTCCCATTCAGAGTTAGTGTATGTAAACTGAATGTTGCTCAGGACAAGAAGTCATGATGTTTATTTTGGGTTTTAAAAAATCAAAACAGTACTATGGCTTCAAGGGACGTTTGTATCTATCACCAGAGCCCAGCTGGTTGCAACAGGAACTGAAATGTCTTTTGCAGTCCTAGGGCAAGAAGATGGTAGTCCTCTATGAAACTGCAGAAAAACCTGGAATTTTATTTGTTCAAAAACTGTCTGGCAGCTGGTAGGTGCTAAAGTTCATTGGAGCTGGAAAAAACGATGATGTTTTTACAAATACCTTCTGGTTTGGTGTGTATGGATGACACGATGT
The DNA here is from genome assembly GCF_000703405.1 of Apaloderma vittatum. Classification (NCBI taxonomy): domain Eukaryota; kingdom Metazoa; phylum Chordata; class Aves; order Trogoniformes; family Trogonidae; genus Apaloderma; species Apaloderma vittatum. Next base: position 23,487 of record NW_009708450.1, on the reverse strand, counting down.
ACAGCAAATTCCCCTTCTATTAGTTCCTATTTTAAGATTGAGCCTGGCATTGTCAGATTTCTCTAAAGAGACTCAGGGGCAAATTTTCCTCCTATTCCTGAATGCCATCTCAAACCAGGGGCACAAACGTCTCACAGACAACAGAAATCATTCAGCAGGTGGGTGCTCGACGCCATGAGTGTAAGTAACGAAATCAAAACAGAAGAGCTGGTACCTGGCTCCTGGGTGCAAAGGCTTCCCGTGGCTAAATCACAATTATTCTGTGTCTGATTGACCGTTAACGAGCGGCCTTGCCTCCCTTGGTAGCAGCTGAGCCTTGGTTTAGGTTCCCTCTCCTTCACCCCTACTAGTGAGTCATTATAACAGACTGACACCACCTCAAGACAAAGAAGAAAAATGTGGTTTGCTTTTTCTTCCGGAGGCAGCCAAATCATATGCAAGTAAATGATGTTTGCAAACAGAAGGTACCATTCAGAAGTGATGAAGTGCTGCCTCCTTTCCTAGAGACGCTCGGCAGCTATTACACTCTTGTTCCCCCAAAGGAAATCTCGTAGTCCAGCTGACAAACTGCAGAATTTTGGGTTTGCATCATTCATCGAATCTGTGAGCACAGTGAAGAATCAGAGGCCATGGGTTTGTCCATGAGGTAGCAAAAAAATATAGAAATATGTTTTAATATCTACAAGACTGTTGTTTTGAAGCTCGCCAAAATTCCTAATAAGAATCTTTCAAAATAATGCTTCTGGATACTCCTTTCATTTAACTAAATTCTGTAATTGCCTTCAAGCCTCTGGCTGCTTTCAAGTCCCCTACATCCATGCAGCATTGCAATTTACTTGATACACTTCTTTTCTTCAACCATGATGCTTTTGTACCTTGAAGAAAAAAAGAAAGTGAAAGGAGATTTTAATGGCACGGCCCATTTTTATTATGAAGTTTAAGAAACAATTTTAGTGAATCTCTGCTTTGCTGCTATGCAGAAACACAGCATTAAGTTAAACTTGCACATATAGCTTGTTTGGTTCTTTAAGAAAATGTGGCATTTTTGTCAGTGTATGATACAGGACTGTCTGACTGATCAACAGTGTCTTCTCTAGATTAAGAATATACTAAGGCTTTGCAGGATATGTTTATGTAAACCAGTGAATTAAAATTATTTCCTTTTTTTTTTATGTTATGTTTTGGAAATCCGTATCACAAACATTATAATCTGTTTCTGGCATGTGCAGTTTTACATTTTCAAAATGCGTACGAGCATTTATCAATTGTTTCAATTTCTTAAACATATTTGCCCCATCTCTAACAAATTATCTGCTACCTGACCACAAATGGTATTGGCATTGTATATTGGACTTGATAATCAAGTAGAAAAAAGATCTGAATTCCCATGGATGAAAGTTAAACCATTGCTGGATTCCCTGGTTTTTGCCCATTTCTCACTAAAAATGCCTGCACACCTAGCTGGCACATTATAGATTTTGCATTAGAAGACATAATGTGGCAAAATACTAAAAAGAAAGGAAGGATGGGAAGGATAGAATACGGTAGTTTGGCTGCAGCATGCAGTGGCATGTAATTAAAGATGAATGTAAAGGAACAGCACCAGCGTCAAGGGCTGAAACAGCTGTGCCCTCCAGCTCCGCCAGAAGAATTCTGCTGCCACCAGAGAAGTGTCTAACTATGTTGAAATTAAGAAAAACGTCACAGATGACACGAGTAGAATGCTTTCTACTTCAGCCATCACAACCAAAAGTTAGTTGTAAGGAGAGGTTTAACTGCATTACTTTTGCGAGGGAGTTTCAGCACTCGAGCAAAGGGACGCAACAGATTCCGTGCCACAACAGAGAAATTAAAATAACAGTTAGTTAGGTAGTTAGTTAGTTAGTTAGTTGAATGATACCAGGGCTTGACTTGAAGCAAGTGAAGAAAATCAGTGAGGGGAAGCTCTTCCCTAAAATGAGGCCAGGTGCTAGAAAAGATAACGGTGATGGTCACGGAGACATTTATCCATTCCTGCTGCAGCCACTCAGGGAATGACAAGAGATAATCAGCTCCATTTGAAACAAAGGAAATTCAAGTGTTGAGAGCAGTTCTCTTAAGTATCAAAGCCTATAAAATTGGGAATTTTATTAATTTCCCCTCAGTGGAGACCAAAAGGAAGAAACAAGACGAACGCCTTTGGTGTATTTCCTGCCGCTTCACTGGATGACCGTGGACTAGACAAGGAGTCCCAAATCGCTGTATCCGAGGGTGTCTTGACTCTACACGTACCTGAATTTTCTTCCCGCAGAGGACTCCGGTGTAACCAGGACGACAAGAACACACGTTGGGCAACACGCACCTGCCTCCGAACAGACACTTCTGGCCGCACACAGCTAGGAGGAGAGGTACGTACGCGGCTTTAGTCACGGGAACAACTTGGTGCAGGAAAAGCAACCGCTGCCTCTGTGTCCGTATTCTGCCTGCTTAGAGGAGCTCAGAACTTGATTGTTTTTTTCAGAGGGAAAATTTTCAGGTTCTCCCTCAGCGTAAGGACACGTCACAGTCACACGGAGCTAACGATGCTTTTGTGCCTCTCCCATCCCCCTTATGCAAAACTGCAGATTTAATATGGGAACACGCTGAGGGCAGGGGACAGGACTAAGGTGTTTTTTAACACAGCCTTCAACTTCAAGCTATTAGTACAGCCTCTCAGGGCTGCTGCAGCAGAGCACTGTCCTGGAGCAAGCAGCTGCACACTTGCCATGGTCCCAGACAGCACCGTACTCTGGAGGGCTTCAGAATGGGCTGAGGAATCTCCACCCTTTATCCTGCCTTCGACACGGATTTGAGTTAAAATACAACCAAAGTACAGAACTTCTAGGCACTAGGTATTGCTGGAACATTCTTAAGCGTGCTGAAGCAAACGGCTGACAAGTCACGTTGTTCTTACGTGTTTGACACTGGGTTCCTTCCCACTGCAGAGGACAATGGCACGTACTTGGTCCAATACATTCCCCACCGTTCTTACATTCCTGAAGACAGATTGCTGCACAAACATCATCAAAATCTTTGGTTATATCCCATGCGACTCCTTTGACTTATTTTTTACATTTTAGGATGCCCATGAGAGGCTGAGTGATTTACCTACACAAAAGTCACACCACCCTCACTGAAAATCTGTCTAAGGTCAGCAAGATGCTAAAGAAGAGAGGTGACTAGAAACAAAAAGCCCCACGGCCAAAGCACACAGGGAGATGTTCTGATGCATCAGAGATCACTACAAATGCCTGAAATACTGAATTTAGACAGCACCACTGAATAGCTTTGCTCTTTCCAAATTCACCTTTCTAAAATGCACACCTTAGTGAGAGATCTTCTGCCTGTCATGCAACTTAACACGGGGAGAATCTGCTTGTGAAGATTTGATCCAAAATTTTGTTCTATGACCCATTTTTCTGCACATTTGTCCCTGCTTATTAAGCCATAATCTAAACCACTATTATTTCCCATTGATTAACTGACTCGTTGATAATCCAATCTCTCTTCTGCAGTGTCTGAGAATATCTCACCCCTGTCAATATGGGTAATTTTTTCTTCAATAAAACTTTCCAATAATTACAGGAAGTAATACAGGGAAAATTGTTTTTCCTCCATGCCATTAGAGAGCTCATTGGCCATATCAATATCTAAGCCTCAGGCGGGTGCTGTGACAGACACTAACACTTTATCTATTGGATTTCTACCAGCCAGCCTCATGCTGATTTTCCTGCGGACTGTGCTTTTATTCACACGGCCACATTTTATTTATGCACCATCAATATCTTCATTACGATACAATGTGACCCACAGCTGTGCTGCCATCCCAGTCCTGCTTCTACCTTTCCCAATTGTCCACATGGCATCTTCTGTTCCAATAATCTCCTACTACGTTCCCACAGTTTTGCAATCTTTCACTGTACTTTTATCTATTGTATCTGCTTTTATGCTCTACAGCACAAATTGAAATTCTTTTACTTCATTGACTCAGCTCTTTACAGAAATACAGATATTTCGTATTGAGACAAGAATTAAGAAAGTAACAAATATTATTTGCTATACATGAATGTAAGAGGTTATTTGGGTCTTCTGATTTAACCTGAGAACGGCATGGTATTATTATTTCTCATTCTTGAATTTTGCTGCCAAGTTACAGACCATTTTTTTTCAAAAGGCGTGTATATTCTTGAGTTCTTTGGTGCTAATTTGATGCTAGTTGCGTGGACAGAGTTGTCCTTTAGCCATATATTACTTCTGCTGTATGGTTCTCCTATTAACTATAAGGTACTTACGAGTGTTACATCTTCTTCCTCTCCAGCCTGAAGGACAAGAGCAAACATTTGGCCCTACGCACCTTCCTCCGTTCATGCACCGTGGCTCACAGACACCTTAAAATCAAAACCATCCAGTGTTTAATACATTTAAATGAGTACAGAATCTTTTATTAGTTACTCTTGGATCCTGGAAGGACATAACGCTGCCTTACTTTTTTCACATCTTCTGCCTGTGTACCCATCAGGACAAGAACAGACATTATTTCTCATGCAATGACCACCGTTCTTACAAGGCGGGCTGCAGACAGCTAAAAGACACACAAAAAAAAAAGGAAAGGCTGTAGTTTGCATTTTGTTTGACTTAGCAATATAACTGTAGGAAGCAAGAGTGCAACAGCTTATACAGACATTCAGCACTCGTAAAAATCATATTAATGCAAACTGGTGCCTACAGGAAAGACTTATTAGTGTCAATAGTAAAGACAAAATCAGATAAAAAGGGGTTAAGGTTGGCAACTGTACGTGTACGGGAGTAACCAGACTACAGAACAGACAATGGAACTGGCTGAACACTGCTCAAAAGTTGAGCGGAAGACAAGGCAACTTTTGAGTCTCCCTTCTCCTTGGACATTCACTGAATCAGCCACAAAATCCAAGACGTAACGCAATCTCTGTTTTGCAGCACTTCCCAGGCACATGACTTGATGGTGAATTTTGTGTCTTAAGAGAACAATATTTTCTCACCGATTTCCTCGTAATGGCAGCTAAGGGGGGGAAATAAATAAAAAAAAAAAGCATTACCATTCTGACACTGGGCACCGAAGAATCCACGTGGACAGAGGCAAACATCTGGCTTAGTACAGGAACCACCATTGAGACACACAGGGTCACACATCGCTGCAGAAACAGGGTCAGGCAGAGTGGGAAGCACCCAAATAAAGTCCACAAAATAAGTGCTTCTGTTGCAAGGACAGGAATTCAACACCCAAGCCAACTGCAGATAACACCACTCACAGAAAACCTTCACCCAAAATTTGAGGACCGGTATCAGACTTTTTAGAGGTTCTGCCAGCAGCAGAACTAACGTGCAAGAGGGAGCAGCGCAACAGTGAGGAGCCACCCACCGCTGCCACCTGAGCCAGGTTCCCAATTTCAAACCACGGGAGGTCTGACGGGTGCTCCCCCAGGAACAGGGAAGGTGCGGGGGTGTTACCTGTGCTGCACGTCGGTCCGGACCACCCAGGTTTGCAGTGGCAGATGTCTGGGGTAAGACATTCACCCCCGTTTTCACAGTGTCTGTTGCAAACCACTGCCATCCAAGAAGGTGGGCGAGAACAAAAAAGAAGGAGAGGAGGGGGTGGGAGAGAGAAAGAGATACGCTACAAATTATGCCTGATTCATTTCTCAGTTTTTCCCAAATATGAACACTGGAAATACCACTACTCGAGAAGGAACTGCTGAATGGATTAATCCAGTCTCAAAGCCACAAAAAGCTACTACCAGCTATAAAATGTCTGTCCAGGTAATTATACACGGTCTGGTTATATTCAGTATTAAAAATCTGGAAAATTCCCAATAAAATCTAAAGAAAAATGGGCAATTCAGCACTAAGAGACGAATGCAGCGTGTTGTGTGATGGCTTTCATGGACTCCTGAGAAAGTTCACACAGTGTCCTCCAACAGCAAGTGCAGCTGCACGCACAGAGTGACACAGGAGTAACAAGAAAGACATTAAAACATCATCGCTGTGGAAACACGCACCACTTCTTCAGAACAACGTCTCATTCTCTTTAGTATTGCTTAACAAAAAGCAGATTATTTTTTTTTTGAAACAAGAACAAGAAAAATTAAGAATTAAGAGTCCTGGGATTTGAGGCGCTGTGGAAACACGCACCACTTCTTCAGAACAACGTCTCATTCTCTTTAGTATTGCTTAACAAAAAGCACTTTTTTATTTATTTTTTGAAACAAGAACAAGAAAAATTGAGAATTAAGAGTCCTGAGATTTGAGGAGGAGATGAACAAAGGGCTTCCTCAATTCAGGGTCAATACTGCAGTGGCACATTCAGGTGAATGAACAGCATTTCTAAATTTAGACTCTGAATGACAGGAATTACCAGTATGAAATCTACCCCCGAATTTGGATTTGCCAGCTTGCAGCATGTAGACTTTGATATGTAAAAGCCAATTTATGTGAGAATAGCTAATTCTATTTTTTTCAGCTATGATCGCAGCAAATACTCCAGTATTCATACCAGGTTAAAAAAAAAAAAAAAGACGCCACAACGTGGTTTTGAATTCAGTTCTCCTCTATCCCACTTTTTCTGACTCGCCATTCACCGATACAGACTTCTGAATGTATCCCAGCATGTAACCAATTTAAAATGATAGAAGTTAAAAAGCTATAAGGACATATTAAATATCTGTGTTTGTCCTGAAGGTGGTGTCATACACACAACGTGCTCAATGCTTCCATGTCCTGAATAATAAATAATAAACTATTTGCAATTTTTATAGTACATTGCTTTTCATGTTAAATGTAAATACTACCCAACCAATGTCTGAAAAGCCCAACTATTGGAGCCTTCAAAGAGGCTATAATGTCATTTGTTTAACGGCATTAGACATAGTGCATCGAAAATTTAAACCATAATTTGCTTTCTTGCTCCCAAAGACCAGGAGAAATGGTCTGTCTTCTTCCCTGTGCTTTTTTCCTTACTTGTATCACATCTCGGTCCCACAAAACCGTACGGGCAGGTGCAGCGATTTCTGGCCAAGCACGTGCCTCCGTTTTGGCAGGGTGGTTTGCAATGTGCTGCAGACAGAGAATTACGTTGCTCAAGAAATCACCTCTAAAAAGATGCATGGATTGGTTATGCTTTAGACAAAGGAAAAGGTTAGTAACTGACAGTGAGCAAAGAACTGGTAATAAAACGAGACGTATGCAATGCTTTTTGGCAAGAGTAAGTAACAAGAAGAACTTAATTCCAACAGAGTATGCAGAGTCCCAACCGTGGTGGTCACCCTGAAGAAAAGAAATCTGAGAAAATTTCCAGACAGGACTTCTCCTCTCTTTGGGACTGTTTAGCATCTACATTCACTGGTGAACTCCTCTGTCTACTGTGAAAGCTTAATTTAAGAAGAGCCATCACAAGCAACATTTACGGTGTATATCAAAAAGTAGGGTAAATACCAACATGGTACTCAAAGAGTTCTGTTAAACCAAAATGAACAAACCTCTTCGTGTCACAATGAACAGTGAGAGAAGTTATTTAAGCACCCTTTGGGTATTTATGGATACAAAAGTGAAAAGTGTTTTATTTACCTTCCTCACAAGTGGAGCCACTGTATCCTGGTAGACATTCACAGACATTGGGCTTAACGCACTTCCCCTGGTTTTTGCAGTCAGGTCTGCACAGAGCTGTGCAAAAAAATCAACAGTGAACTTCAAATCATTAATTGGTGGATATGAGTTAACCACAGGCTAAATCAAAATGCCTTACTCACCAGCCTGACAGTTATAACCAGCATAACCAGGCTTGCATTTGCAAACATTGGGTGCTACACACTCCATATTTTTGCCACATGTTTGTCTACATCTTGCTGAAAGGCAACGGAGAAAACAAAGGAAGGAATAAGGAAAACAGAAAGCAGCATTTCAACAGCAACTGTGTCTTGCCTAGCACAACAAACAGAGCACGCAGACTCCACTCCACCCTGCCCGTGAGCGGGGAGTCCGAGACACATCAGAAAAATATTTTTAAGTGCATCCATACAGCTAAAAGCCTGTCGGCTATGCCAGTATTAATAATGCAAATAAGAAAATTCAATAGTCTCTGCGTTTCACTCGTCACACAGTAACAACGCACTTCCAAGTTAGGAAGACGTCAACAAGGTTCTTTTCTGCAAAGCACTTAGTGCACTTATTGGTAATACCTCTGCAGGTGAGGCCATCTCCATAATAACCGTAAGGACAACGACCACACCTGACCCTTCCATCCTGACTTGGCTCACAAGGTACACCAGGAAAACAGGGTAAATCGGTGCAAGTTACTGCTTTAGGAATCGCTATTTTACTCAGTTCTTCAGAAAGCTTTTTTGTTGGGACAGTGGCTTCAACAAGGACGAAAGGTAAAGGACTTGCTTTATGTTTGGGTAATAGGTGCTCAACTCTGTGAGCATTTCCACCTTTGAAAACTTTGCCTGGCAAAGAGAGCCCTTTGTTTATACTCGTTCTGGTGCGAGAAGTCTTTCTGCTGGTCTCAGAAGGGCTGCATGCCTCAGCTTGTGCCCTCGCTGCCTTTTCAGGTGATGCAGCACGGCTCCTCGAAGCTGCACTCATCACAGCACGTGCTGAAGAACTGTTTTCCATGTCAGCAAGGTGACGACTGACGGTGCTGGGAGCGTGAGCCGTGTTTCCAGTCGCAGCAGGTTGTAGAGAAGCACTTCTCTGAGAATTAAGTAACTTCCAGGTGGTGACTGCTGGTGGTGTGCTGATTCTGACCATTTCTGTAGAAAGAAATCTCTTGGGGACATCTGTAGAGCTGGGAATATACTTTGAGACACTCAAAACCTTCTCAGTGGATGATTGTTGAAAACCTACAGCGCGCCAGAAAGAAAAGGGGAGAAGAAGTGTGGGAATATGAAGAGACTTTTTTTTTTTTTTCCTTCTGATGGCAAGGAAAAATCTTCTGAACAGAAAAATGTACAGCTCATTCCTTCTGTGCTTCAGGAAGTCTCTCCATGTGCTACACCAGAATATGTAAGCAGCACCCCAGGGGAACCTAACTGGCAGAACTGGAGGTCAAGGTATTCTGGCTCTGTGCCCTTTCCTATCCTTACCGTGGCCTTTTCTTGGCTAAAGGAGAAAGCACCATATATATGAACCAGACAGCAGAGATTTTCCCATGTTGGGTCAATTAACACCTTTACTGTCAGAGCAAATTCCCAGCTCCATATACTGCTTCCAACTAGGCAGCTGAACGAGAGTTTAAAGAAAAGACACTGCTTACGGTTCACCGGTGTGTCTAAGGACTCGTAGTAAGCCTAGAACCTAGAAGGAGATATTTAACCACAAGTATGAACATGCTTGTACCTACGGATGCACCATGGACAGTATTTTAGGTGAACCGTCCACCCACCTTGTAAGCAAAAGTATTACCATGTTTAGCTCTTCAAACCTTTTTATCACCTTTCTCAATGTTTCTGCTTGGGTTTTGTTAGTGGGATGTTTCCTGTGTTTTATAAACGACAGAGACTGATTCAGTCTCCTCATGGAAAGGAGCACAAAGCGAATGAAAAGTTCATCTTCTGCCCTGCAAAAAGCAAGTGATCTGCTGAGTTGTGGAAAGCAGTTGGGCACTGTGATCCCAGAATGGCAGGATGCCGAACACAGGCTTTTTTTAGCCTTATGGGGGAGAGGAAGAATGAAACTGGAGGAGGTTGTACTCCCTAACTTAAGCTCTGTCCCTAAGCCCATTTAAAAAGGTACTAAGAAATGGTCTACAACGGGTTAAATGTTGCTGAACCTTATTACAGAGTGCAGTCTCCTGCTGCTGAAAAGCGAAGAATGATCCAGCAATGGCAAGGGAGTGAGTTTTGATCCTTCCCCACTAACAATTCGGAGATAAAGGGAAAGACACGTGAGAATTTCCCGCAACGAAAGGCCCGGCGGGCACAGAGCTGGAAATGCCAGCCACAGCACTGACAGAGTTTTGGAATGAAGACATTCCTTTGCCATATCCTTCACCTTTCCCTTCAGTTAAAGCAGGAAAATGGCATTCAGCATAATGCCATAAACTTTTCCTTGTCTCGTAGAACAGATGTCCCTATCCCCACGTTACCTGTTTTCTGTCAGTGGTTAGTCACAAAAACAAAAGGCAACAGCAAGAATGTCATACATCACAGTGCCAATAAAATGACTTGACTGGCCTAAGGGATTTGTTGATATTGACATTTCAGGTTCGTTTTTCAGATCAGAATACATCCCCAGTAATGAATTAAATCCAGTCAAACTGAAAAATTAAAGCGAATAACATAAAACTGACTAGAACCTTTACTTGCCAGCTATAGTCTTATCAGTATGTGAATCAGAAATTCCACTTTCTTCACGAAAAAATCACCTTTATTCCCTCCAATTTCGCTCGTAGTATCTTTTCTTTCAACATTAGTGTCTTCGAAGCTTTCTAAAAACAAAAGATGTGAAGGCCCATTAGTAATCACTTCTGTTTCAACTGCAAATAAATTGAAAACAGAGTCAAAATTTTCATACAGGAAAATAACTCAAAATTCAGAAAGCAGATCAAGAGTAAAATTGTTTCTTCGAAGTTTTCAAGAGTGTTTTAGAAATACAAGTTATTCAATAATCGTGTTGTAAATAAATGGGCACCTTACTTGGCAAGTGCCTTGAGTTGGGTAAATAATTCTGTGTTAAGCAATCTAATAGAAAAATAATTTAATAATTGCTCATATTACAAAAATAACACACAATGGATACATTTCATTTTATTCTACTCTGACATAAAAGAACTGGGGTATTTTGTATCTTATTTTTTCTAGTCACCTCAGAATTATTTTATGACTATGTGACGCAGTGCAGTCTGATGTTGTGAGTAGCTGAGATTCTGTCCCAGCCGTCGACAGCCAGAGATACAGCCCTCTTTGCTGACTGCTGGAAAGATGTCTACGTTACTGGTAGAAACATGAAGCACAACCAAAAGATATTTTCTCTGAACGACAGTGAGATAACAGCATTCTTCTGAAAACCAAATAATTTTACCGTAACACGACTTCCCGTCTCCCAGCAGATTATTTGGGCAGGGACCACAATAGTAGGAGCCAAAAGTATTGAAGCAAAACACTCCAGGGAAGCAGGGACTGGATACACATTCATCTACATCATCTTGACAATTTTTACCTGCATTGAAATACAGATTTATTTATTTTTTATAATATTGTGTCAGAAGACTGACAGCGTATTTATAAAAGGAGAATGTATGTATGTATAGTAGAATGAAGAATGTACATTCTGAAATAAAAAGGGCATCTACCAAGTGCAACAAAGTAATTCAGTACATGTAGGAAGTAGAGCTGACTGGGTTTGCTATTCACATTTTTTTCATCTTGTATCAAGAATCTTGCTTATTGCAGAATATGGTTGTGGGGACTACATGTCCATCTGCAGCCAGAGGAGGAATCGCCCTGTAACCAAACTCATCACTTCTGTGTTTCACCATGTGGCTGAGTTTACCCCTGAGGAAGAAAACAATGGAAATTTCCTTTCCTAATATAAACCCCCATTGCATTCATGAAAGAAAAATCTTGAACCCCTAATACTCTAGGATTCTATATAACTTTTCTCACAAAACCATAAAATTTCTTCATATTCAACAGCAAGCTATTAACGCTCAAAAATTAAAAAAAAAATCCAAATCACAGACATAAAATTAGAAACTCCTATTTATCACTAACCGTGATAACTGTGCATAAATAAAGTAGCAATTTACCTTGAAGTTCAGGTGGACATTCACAGTAATAGCTGTTTATTCCATCCACACACCTGCCAACGCCACACTGGTGAAGTTTACAGTCATCAGTATTCACTTGACAGAGATCACCTTCGAATCCAGCCACACACACACAAAGGTACCTTCCACTTCCAGGTGGGAAATTAATATTTGTCACACAGGAGCCATTATTTAGGCAATCGCACGATTTCACACTGACCTACAAGACACATCCAAGCAGACAGCAACACATGTTGTAATGAGCCAGCAACACATTTTGTAATTAGACATCTCAAACATCTTACTGGTAGGTGTCACTTTACTGTAATATTCATTACCTCTATTTCTACCTTAGTCTTTGCATTGCAGTCATCTGTCACCGAAAAGGCTAATTTATGGAGATCCATTGATAGAGCTCTCCACAAAAGGAGACCTGAAGGGGAAAGACTGGCACCTTCCGGACCTGAATCCAAGGTGAAATGAATAGCAGAGCCCTCTGGATCTGAAGCAAAAAACTGATACACAAAATCTTCTCCATAAAAAGCCTGTAGAATACCCTGGAAAGATTCAAGCACTGGCGGCTGGTTGTCTGTAACAAAGGAGATATTTTCCTCTTTTAAGCAAAAGTAATATACTTACAAAATATAAAAGGAGCATCTCTTTCTATTAAGAAAGTCACAAGTATTTTTTTTGCTTTTCAGTGAAAAACATTTAATACTTTCATTACAACAACATAACCAAGAAATTACTTAGACTATGCAAGGGAGCATCTATACAGAGAAAGAACTCAAATTTAATAAATTTAACCACTGTATTTTAACTACCCAGGGATAGCTCACAGATGAAACTACAAGAAGCCATAAAACTCAGAGGTGATTGGTGTTTAACATCGCTAAGCAATCCTTGGGAAAGGGATGCAGCGGCAAAACTGAGCACAGGGTGTTGGAAAAAATTATTCACTTATATGTCCATATATTTATTATGATTATTATGTCCATATATTAAGTGGCTAATAAATACGACATGCCATTTAACTCAGTTTGTGTTCTCCTGTTGTTTGGTGTCAGAGTCATTTGTTGGAAAATCTCTTTTATTCCTAAATGCTGCAGATAAACATGTGTGGAGGTAGCTGTGCCAAATGACAAAAGATTTCCAAGTGCCAATGGCTACAGGAAAGGGTAGGTCAAGAAAAAATAAAAAAGCCTGACTTTTACATGTATGGTTTGGAAAACAAAATATCATTTTCAGAAATTAGGTGAAATGTCAGATGAAAACCAAGATCAAATTACAAGCGAAAACTCCTGGGTACTAAGCTTTAAATGAAACACTTAACTAGTTAAACTTTGAATGTCACTATTTCCATAAATTTAAAACCAGTAGATTTTGAACTTCTTGCTGCTAAAAAAACCCAACACTATTTGGAACTTACTTTCAACAACTGACCAAGTCAACTTTGATATTTCAGGTCTGCAGAGCAAGCAAGGGCTGGTTGGATTTGTGTCGCCTTCACCATAACAGAGTCCATCTATGTTGCATGTTTTCTCCTTTTAGAGAAAGAACAAAGTGATTCATAAATTTTTGGTTATCAAAGATCAAATCTGGATGAATTTGTAAAGTTTCAGATAAAATCACATCTAGATTGCTTCCACCAAACAACTAAGGGAGTCTTTAAATCTTAGCAACTGATAGCATGTTTGGTTTTATTTGTTAATTACAGAAGAGCTTTTTGTTTGTTTGTTGGTGTTTTTTTAAATTAAAATCGCCTCATGCCAGCTTCTCCTTCTGTGTTTATCATTTTTGTATGGAAAATCCTCACTGGAAATGAGAACAGAGCACGTTCTGCTGATCTTTCCAGACTTTTTTTCTGCCTCAAAAGACACGCTTTCGTAATAAATACAGAGAGTAGTGAAATACATACCTTTAACGTACATAACCCAGATCCTTGTGGGTCACATGTCTGACAGGCTCCATCATAGAATATCATTGGTTTAGAGTTGCTATAAATGAATCCATCGTTAGAAATCTGCAAGGTGTACAGTACAGACGGATTAACCCACACAGGTGTCACTGTGCCACCAGAGTGTACCGCTAGCACGAGCTTCAACTCATTGATAAGCACCCACAATTAGATGTTCAAACTCTCAAAATAGTCATCAGAAATCTCGTCAGTCCTGCCAATAAGTCTAGGCAGACATCTGAGCAACCACGCGTAGGGTAAATCGAAAAATTTACCGCTCTGTTTTCCCGTTAATGTGTCTAATGTTGTTCGAATGCTTTGGAGTTTCTACTTCTGCTTTTAACTTCTTTTTTGCTTTTAACTTCTGCTCACGAAGAGTGTGTCTCTAAGGCCGTGGTCATAGAGTCAAGGTCATATCTACCAGTCCCCTTGCGGGAGAACACTCTCCAATGGCACTCAACGCTTAAGCTTTGGTGAGGAAACTGAGACCCAAAGTTAAGCGAGCTGTCTTCCACCTTTAGTGCCATTAAGAAAAGGATAGTATCTATGTAATATATTTTCATTTTAGTACGCGTATCTGTGAGTATTGGAAATTTCCGGGAATACCTTTATTTGCCACCTGGCAATGGGTTTATCATCAACCAGATCCATGACATCAGACTGCTGGCCTTCATTTGGTAACTGGCAGTCAACAGTCCTGGCATTTTGGAAGGTAGCTGGCATAGTTAGAGGTTCTCCAGGGATCCAGTGTCTATCATTATACTAAAAGTTAAGACACAAAAATATCCTTTTCAGTGAAATACGTTACGAAAAGATTTTTCTCAGAGAAACAAAATCATGTATTGCACAGTGTCTGGATTCGGATGCAGTGAGAAACACGAAATGCAATTATCTGCACACACAGATTTCTACCTAAGCCTGCCACCGCGCAAGCAAAGGCAGAGAAGTCTTTCCTGCCGCACAGCCCTTTGGCACTGCCTTGCCAAGGACAAAAGTTCTTTCAGCTGGAGCGTAACGGGAGGGTTAAGCAGTGGGTGATCCTCTAACAGCACGGATCTGATGTCGAAGGGCCTCTATCCTCCTCCATCTCCACCCCTGGGAGAGGACAAGTGTCCACTGGAGGAACAAAAGAGGCTTTTGGCAGGACTTTGGTGTCACCCTGGGTGCCGGGTGCCAAGTAGCAGTTGGCCATTAAGCCCTCCCATAAGCCAGGCGATTAGACAATTAACCCTGTAGACTTTTCTTCTAAAGTGAGGACAAGTCATCTGAAGAGCTATCTCGAGGGTTTGAGGTAACAGAATAGGGAAGACAATACTATTTGGCTGAAGTATTGACGTGGAAGCAGGGATAAGCACACTGAAAATAAAGTTAGGTGGAAGCAAGAATCTAGGCAGACTAAGAATCAAGAGAACAGCAAGATTAAAATCATTTTGAGCTCGACGAGGTTTAACTGAGCTGGCACATTTTTCTCAATTACTGGAGCAATCAGGACAGCTACTCAATCCCAGTCCTGACAGGAGGAGTCATCTGTTGATAAGGAAAAAGAAAAACTTTTGCTGAAAAGACATATGAGCTATTTCTGTTCCAATCAAATATTTGGTTTTTCTTTCGCCCTGTACTCAGTTAAGAATTCACAGCAAGGCTGAGTAAAAGTGTAACAACTAAATATTTCTAAATAGGTCATTTTCAGTACCATAATCTTTGAAATGTGATGTAGTCCAGAATCATAGAATCATAGAACAATTCGGGTTGGAAAAGACCCTTGGGATCATCGAGTCCAACCATTAACTCTACACTACAAGTTCACCCCTAAACCATATCACCCAACACCACATCTAAGCGGCACTTGAACACATCCAGGGATGGCGACTCAACCCCCTCCCTGGGCAGTCTGTTCCAGGGTCTATGCTTAGAATGCTTAGCTGGAGGCAAGTTCACAACATTTTTTCAGAAACATTTTAACCTTTCACAACCAGATAAAAACGCTTCAGATCTACCAGCATTCTAGCTCATTAGGTTCACAGAAAAACTTCTGCAGTTCAGTGTATATAAAAAGAAATTAAAACCATATTTTCATTTTGAGGAACTTAAACACATGGTCATCTTTTACAAAAATCTTATTACACAGGTCCAGAATTTACTCATAGGTTCCTTGATCATGTTCTACCCAAACCTTTTAGCAGGAAGTGCAGTAGTTCTGCATCTGTGAGGTACTTCAATAGAGAATTATCTGAACCACCTCTTTTAGCATCATGCACGAGACCTACACCCTTCCTGACATGGCAGTACAGTCCATGGGTCTGATTTAACCATTCAAAAGTCAAAATTTTTAAAAAAATGAAAAATATAAAATTCAGTGCCCAAATGCCTCTTCTACGAAATTTTGATCATTTCAGTTTAATCTCAAAATACGTGGAGTTCTAAACTGTTGCAAACCCACTGACATTTCCATAAAGTCACTATTACTCTGGACTGAAAATTAAACAACCCAAAAAAACCCCAAACATCCTTTCTTTTGTATTTTCAATGAAAAAAATCTCAGCTTCCTCCTCCACTGTAGCAGTAACGTTCATTTTCTAACTTGGCTCTTGTCATTGAGAAGATCATCGATAGAAGTGACCCAATAGAAAGATTTTGTAGCTGGGAGCAAAATATCACCGCAAAGAGTGTTCTAGCAGAGTACCCAGCTATGAGTTAAAACTGAGCCATTTCAAACTGGGATAAGTGAACTGCCAATAACTGTCTCGCTGTGAGCTTGGGCTAAAAGTCTTTTAACTTAACGGAGTGTAAACCTACTCTCGACTTACCATTTTAAGCCTACTTGCAGATGAGTGGTTACATGTTGTCTTTAAGAAAAAGCCACAGCCACCACTGCCTAATCTGTCAAAATAATTTTAGCATCTGCTGGAACTAGCTATGGAAAACTCCTGTCTCAGGGACAGAATTTTCCCACTGAAGGGTTCCCCTTTTGCCATCTCTTCCTGCACCACCACAATCACATCAATTAAACCCAATTTTACTTTGAAGCTATTTTTATTCTCGTGTGTAACACCACATAAAAACGTGTGATTGCCCCTTGTTCACTCCAGGCTAACACTTGTAAACTGTTTCTAAATTTGCCTTGAGCAAATTCTAGGTCTGAGTACCAACAGTCTGTCTACACAGACTCCTCTTAGTTTACAGCGCATCATTTTTAATCTCCTGTTCAAGCCTAGGGTATAGAGCTCGCATATATCATTCAATAGCCCTGGTATTCTTCCCCAGGGAAACAGACAACACATCAAAAACGTCTTCCTCTTTTTGTAAGAGATTTATTGTGTTTATAAAAGGGCTATTTCAAGCATTAGATTTGAGACAGAACTCTAGTAATGTCTTTAACCTCGCTGTCCTTTTTCAAAGAAGTGGTACTTCCAGTCCTCTCCATAAGCACTTAAAAACCGAACAACGGTGTCCTGGCTGATATTAATAGGGCTGCCCTTGCCCTCTTCTGATGGATAGCGGCCACACACTGTTATCTCCCTCTCAGCTGCTGAACATTCCCATTATGTTTTGTATTTCTCTTATCGTGGAGGAAATGGCAATCTGGCAAAGGCTTGAGAGTCTGCTGCAAAGTGCTGAGCACCTTTGCTTTTAGCTCCACTAAAGCATTGGCTCGTACCCACACCAAGGGACAATCTGCAAGACATGCTCGCCCTCGTTCTCCGAGAAGTTTCAACTCTTAATTGTTACCATTCGGGGAGACCTACCTGTAATTTGGTAATTTCGCATTTCAGATTCGACGACTCCCTGAAGCCACGTCCGAAGGCTCTCACTGACGCGCAGTCGTACTGTCGGATATCGCAGAGCCCGGCATTCTCCAGCTCTGTAATTTCTGGAGCCTGGTCTTCAAAGTAGAGATCAGACAATGAATGTCAGTATATTCCCTCATTCATAGGCACTTACATTAAGCAATATGTTTATTTCTCAAGCCAGCTAAGAAAACTATGCAAGCAACAAAATCTGGACCCAGCTGAAGAAAGGGGTAAACAGAAATGTATTTACTGTTAAAATCCATCTTAACTTTAAAGCTAGGCTTTTGTCTTCTCTTGCAACTGTTTATGAAGCACAGAAAATATTAATCTGAGAACAAACACTTGTGAATGTATTTTGCTTTCTCATCTATGGTTCTTTAGAGCACACTTGCAGAATAAAATCTAAATGAAACTCAGGCTTAGAAGTAGGTTACAGTTATGCAGTAATGTATAACGGGAAATATTTGTTTAAAGGGTAAACGAAAATATCTCAGGTGGAAGTTACTCCAGGAAACAGACAGAGATGAGAAAACTCCAAGTAGTTTTTATCTAGGAACAAAATATTTCTATTATTCTCTTACCTCTTTCTCTATTTGCTTTTAAATAGGTCATTAAAACAAAAACACCATTGCAAGACAAAATATTAACAGGTTTTGTTTTGAAAGGGTTTTGACTTGTGTAGTACTTTTCATGATTTTCCAGTGTACTTGCTCAACCAAATTTTTATTCTTATTTACTGGGGAAAAAAGCAAATCAACTCTGCCCAGGTCTTTTTGCAGTATCTCTTTTTAATTTGCCATCAGTTCTGCTCCCACCACATCTAACAGTCAGCTTACAGAGCTGTAACATCACCAAAGAGCAAAACATCCCACTTCCAGTTAATAAAAAGGACCATATGGACTATAAAAAATTAGGGAATGGATGGATGTGGCAGATCTTCCCTGAAGAAGACAGTGTGTGGAAACATCGCTAATCTCTTGGGGCAACACTCCAGACTGCGAACTCACCAAGTGGTAAATTTTTAAAATCTGACATGTCAGAAACTAAGTGCCCTTTGGAAATGAGAAGGCTGAATAGAAAAATCTGACTGTATTAAACTGGAACTAAACTGCTGGCTAACAAACAGGACCACTGTGGCGAACCCCTCTCAGCGTGCAAAAGCAGGAGTGAAATACAGCAAAATAAATGTACGCTGCACAAACACTGAGAACATTACCTAAGTAAATCTCATTTTTTAACCCCACTTACCAGACACTACGCTGCAGTCGTATGAGCTGTAGCCCTGAAAACACGCACAGCCCCATTCTGTACACTCCCCATTACCACTGCAGAGACTGGGGCACTTCAAGGCAGTCAGCAGGCTCTCAACCGACCCTTCCAGCTCCTGCGGGTTATAATTCATCTCTTCTAAAATTCTTTTCTCACATTCATTCTCGAGAAGAGCTAAGGAAGCTTCTGCCCAGCTGAGATCATCTTTCAGCAGCAGATCTTTAACACACATATCGATGGCATCCTCCACTCGCCGGCCAAGCAGGCTGGCACAAGATCTTGCGATGCTGGAATTAGCGATCGCCTGCTGGCACAGTGACAAAGCGCCAGGCTCAGCGAGGCCAGAAGGCGTGGGCCAAGAAGGAAGAAACTTTGGTTCTGTGGCAGTAGCATGGTCCTCTGGGAAAAAATAACTATATCCCTCTAAGTCTGTTTGGCTGAGACTTTGGAATAGAACTACTGGATGATATTCATAATAATTTTGGCGCTTCCCTCTACTTGCAACAGATTGACTTTGGTGAAGACGATCATTGTCACGGCGAGAATTTCTGCTAAAGTCTGAGCTCGAAGTTCCTTCTCTTTCTACACCAGTTCCCACGGAGGTTGCAGAGACACGTGTGTTTACTGGTGATGTTTCATGGAGTTTGGGTTGGTTCTCCTCGCTCTGCGGAAGTGTAGATGAATCCTTTTCACGCGCAGAACGTTTCTTTAAGTCTCTGACAAGATCACCAGGACCGAGATACTCAGCAGTGACATCCAGTCCCGGTATCAAAGAAAGAAATCTACCACTTTCGCTTTCTTTACAAGACAGAGGAAGTTCTGACTGAGAAACTGTCTCTAGTTTATTCACCGATTGATATAATCCAGCATCTTCAAGGGCGCAGTCACAGAAGACTGTTTTTCTAGAAGACGCTAAAGAAGCAGGTGTCTTGTCAAACAAGCTATCTCCTGGTGGAATCCTAGAGAAAGCAAAAGATGAAACGGTATCTGAACTGTTTTTATTGTTCTAGTACAGCATTAACACCTGTTTTGCTTTCTGTTGTTTCATACTCCTACAGCACACATGGCAGAATCTGTAGCACAGAGGCGTATCGGAAGACCAGTTAAATCACAAAACCGTGAGAGTAACTCCTAACAGAAGAATTGAGAAGAGTGGGCAGCCTCTGTACGCCATGATATTTTGTTCAAAACCTACTCCAACTAATCCTACGTCACACTACTTAACTACTAACTTGGCACTTCCATTTCAATTTTCTTCAAAATTAATTATAGAATGTAATGAAGGCACTCTAACATTAACTTGAAAACTGAAGAAAATTTTATTATTATTATTATTATTTTGAGAAGTTTTTAAGAGCGTGAAGGAAAGGTTGAACCAAAGCTTATGACATTTGATTGAAACAGAAGCATTTTGTTACCTCCATTCCTTAATAAAAGAGAAAGGAACGCTAGCATGCTTGGGGATTTGCACCCCACTTGCAGTGTGGTAGTCGTTCTCCGCATCTCCATCAAAGGTGCCACAGAGTCCCATCGTGTGTCTGTAATCTGAACTGGGTGCCCTAAGTGTTATGCTCATCCCCCATTCACTCACATCAGCACGAACGAAAGCTCCAGAAGAAAACAAAACCTAAAAAGAGATTGATGATATCGTAATGAGGAACATAATTTTTATTTTACCTAGTAAAGCCAGGCTTGTTTGTTGGCAAGGAAAGGCCAGGCATATAAAGACATCCTATTAAATTCTTGCTCTAACTATTCTGGATCAGACAAATCTCATTATTTCTTCTATACATCTCAACCTCAGCAGGCAGCTGGAAGTGCACTGTAGGCCCATAAACAAACCTCAGCCATCAGCAGCCGGTGTACTGTGCAGGGTCAGTGACTGCAAAACCACAGAGAATTAAAGATCACCTGGGCTGCTCAGTCTTCATATGTCAGCGTATCGAAAGGGCTAAATCTGGTAATAGGAAAAGACAATTTGGGAGCAACTTTCTCAACTTTTTGTCAGCTACATGCCCTCCTGTATTAGTAGCTTAACATAGAGTCACCTTCTACCTGCAAAGATGATCCTAAATACTCTAGACAGCTCAGAATATTCTCAAATATTTACTCTAATTTTAGACAACTTTACAGCCTCTTGAAAGAAACACTAGCAGTCTCAAGAACAAAATCCACGGCAAGTTTAAACACTGTTTCTGTTACTAACTTGCTGTACAAATCTGAGCAAGTCAATTTTTCTGGTTCTTCACTATCCTTTTAATTTCACTGTTGCCTAACGTTGTCTTAATATTTCATATCTGAGGACTTCAGATGAAGCGCTTCAGATAAAAGTTAAATATTTTAAATCGTCTTACACCGACAGCCAAATCCAAGTTGAAAAGGCATGTCTGGTTTTATGGCTTGCCTTCCAGACTAACACAGTGATTAAAGAGCAGTTGAGGGCTTAATTTTTACATTCTGCTTCATTTGAAGTTCAGTGGAGTCCTCCAGCACTTCTATCTCCAAAAGAAGAGCTACAGGAAACTATAAAAGCAAACATGAATGTTTCATCTGAGGGCTGCCTTCTCCAGAGAAACCATGTACTCTTCTAATTCTGTGGAGAGCATTTGGCATATTTAATTACTTGCAGGCACAGCCTTCCTATACAAGTGGCATGTGAGAAGCCGAGCACGCAGAGAACTCATTTTGGAACATTAGCACTGCTAAATAAATGCATATTTAATCTCAAACCTGCACCTTCCACACTAAGGTGGTACACTCTAACTGATAACATGGTTCTAGAAAAGTGTTGACTCATCCTTGTTTTTCAGGACAAGAAACTTCCCTTACAGGCAAAACACTGGCCGAAGGACTATGACTGTAAAACAAACATTATGCTACTGCTTAATCGCAGAAAACAAAACATGTTTCAGTCACACTGAAGCCGGTGTGACTTAGGAAAATAATTACTGAGATTATTGTCAGTGATTATTGGCTACTTACAGTTACTTTTCTTCCTAGGTAGGACTCAGTGATTCTGACATTGCTTCCTGTTGTGTCTCTGCTTACGACAGACAAGCGCGGCTCGGACTCGCGCCGCTGCCCGCTGCACATGTCAAAGGCGATCACATCGCTCCCTTCTTTGGCAACAAAGCCACAGTTACAGGACGCTGGGTGCTGAAGGCTGCCGCAGTCCCACTGGCGAACGTGAACTTCGAAATCGCGAGCCGTACTCTTATAAAGAACGAATGTTCCTGTTTGAAAATTGTCATAGAGTCTGGAATCAAAAGAACAGTGTGTGATATCGCTGTGGTTATAAAATAACTGTATCACCATGTCAGCAACTTTAGCTTAAAATAGATTTCTGATATTTGGTGAACTCGGACACCGCAACTCGTTTTCCTGCATCAGGAAAAACCAAACAGTACAGCCCACAAAGCAACGCTCAACTTTGTTCTGAACAAACACCATCCTTTTTTCCTCTGTGCAGCTCTAAATCAAAAGATAAATGAATAAATCTGTTTTACAGCAGAAAAAAAAAAAAAAAGAATAAGAAAAAGACCATGAGTGGAGTATATGTAGTCAATGCTCGTGCATGGAAATATAAACATGAAGCCACTGCCATTTCTTGATCTTTTTTAATGATGCTTATGACAGGGAATTGGAGGGTATTTCTCTACCTTTGTGTTTCTACAGCAGTAAGACTATAAATCCAAAGCAACCAGATGCAGAGCAGTGTGCATGCAGGAGGGGACAGCTGCTGAAAACTGCCTGAGTACCCTTGACAAAATGATTTAAAAAGCTACGCATATTTAAAAAAGGTCTGCTTTATTAAGATGGAGATGGCGAGCACTTATTCCCAAGGACCTGAAAATTATTTCAGATGAAATAAACATAAATAGCAACTTCCTTTTATTTCTTTAGGCTCAGCCATCTGTTCCCTGAAGCAAGGTTGAAATCCAGCGGTGAGAAGGGAAAAAAAATAAGACGAAAAAGAAAGAAAAAGCCCCAAACTTTTGCTGCAAGTTTATCAGCCTCTTGGCTATAAGTGGCATTTGACAGTTAATTGCAGGATGGTGTATAATGGGCCAGCCCACACTGCAGATGGCCACCCTACTGGGACTGCACAGGATTACAGGAAGGACAGTACCTTTTCTATTTGTTTCCTCAATTTGTAAAAGGAAGTGGCAACAGACTTTACCCTTAAAAAGAAAGTTCTTTCCCTACAGTATCATATCACAGTAAATCACTGCCTCAAAAGGAAGCTTGACCCCAATGTCTCACTGGTTAAAATGCCCAGTGAAGCCATCCCCGTAATTTCCACTGAAGGACAAACTGCAAGACCAGGAAAACCCCCCTGACTTTATTATTACCAGTCACAGCGCTGCCAGAGAAGCAATTACAACTTATCTGTTCCCTTCCGTTATCGAGTTACAAAAAAGAGCGGGGTTCTGGGCTGAACACGCTTATTTGGAAGCAAGAGCTCTTCTTCTCACTCTGCCCCTTGAAGAAATGTGCTTCTGCTGAGCAGTGAATAGAAAAGCACTAAGTGTGGAACCTGGGTTTGTTTCAACACCTTCCATGAATTCGAAACGCTTTGAAAGACAGAAGCATACCCAAACCACGCCACCTGTGGCCAGGGAAGATGTCTTGGCTTTAGAAAGAAGGTCAGTGAATGACTTATTAGAGAGCAG
>NW_009708449.1:0-9657 GCF_000703405.1 Apaloderma vittatum | reverse complement strand
TTTTTTTTTCTTTTTTTTCTTTTTAAAGATGAAAAGTTGTCTATCTAATGTATTAAAAGTCTGGAGAAACTGTGATCTTTATGGACTTGCTGCTCAGACCACAACAAAAATGATCTGTGTGGAATGTTTTTCCTAGTATTGCTTTTCAGCATTTCATGGTAACTTATTTTTTAAGCTGCATTTTGAGAGGCATTTACTGATTTCTTTTTGCCTCTATCTTGTTCCTGCCTTCTGTAATCTGTTTCTGGGTTTCTGTCACCTTAAGTATTTTTTCCAAAGGAGGAGGTTATCTGAAAATGACAGTGGAGTTTGAAAAATAAAGTCAGCAGCCCAAAATAGGAGCATGGCTACATGGGCAGCACCAATAGCAGATTAACTGCTGCTGTCTAAATTGTTCTTGACTCTACTTTGGTTGTTACTCACCCGTTATTTGGACTTACATTGTCTGAATGCCATCAGTATGGTCAAAGCTATTCATTGCTATTTGAAACTCCCCAGGAACATACCAAATAATAGGTTTCTAACACTCCAAACAAGAAAAGGTCACAGCCACAGGAAGGATGTGATGACAAGATTTAAGGTATTTTCCAGCTTTTGGAACAAATGCACTGGGCAGGACACAAAGGCATACTGTTACTGAGGCCGTGCCAGGATGGGGCCCCTACATTACATTTTGTTTCTCAACATATGATAGTGATCCTAGAAACAAGCAATCTAAAGTTAGGTCAGTGGTGAAATAGATCCTTACTTCAGAGCGTACAACCACCACCTCTCTGACATCAGTTAGTTGCTGAGCCAGTATATTAAGTTGACTTTATACTGTGAAATGCTTTAGTCATCTGATTGCTATGTGATAAAAGGTAATTTTATTTGCTTAAATGCAGCGTGAAGAAACAAGCGTATCCCAAGTGGTTAAAATGCTGCATATTGCCAGTATCTCCAGCAACAGTCAGAGGAAGGGGGAGGGGGGAAAAAAAAAGCAGGCAGCATCTCACACAAAGGTGGTTGGTTGGTCCTCTTTGGAGCTTTCCTGTGCAGCTACAATAGCTCTTTGGCTTCAGCGTGACCTTTGCGGATGTAGCCTTAGAACAGGGTAAATGAGTCACATAAAAATAAATCACCGCTTTTCAACAGTGCTTCACGGGGCACTATCTATCACTGTAGATGTAAGACTATGAAATGTGTGCATCAGCCTATGAAAAATAGTTTGTCATCATAAGCTTAGTTTCAGGTAGAGCTTGGAGACTGTTATATGTGAATCCCAAGGGAGAAAATATTGGGTTCCAAGATTTTGACTGCAAAATGCTAAGTCTAAGTCATCACAATCTTGAGCTGTTTCAGTGACCAAAGTTATTTTTATTTTTGGAAGTGGCTTACTGATGACACATCCCTACAGCCCTCGGCATGCAACCTCAGCTGTCTGGACATTCCTTGCTGCCTGGTTACAAAACGCATCTGCTGCTCTTATATAGGCTCTTGCATGGGTCTGTAGGTCTTGTAGCCTTCCAGCAGTTAAGCGGTTTGTGCTCGCTTGCTCTCCTACCTAACAATACAGATACTAGGGAAAGCTGAACTGGGAATGCCATTATTATACATGGAAATTGTCAGTAACATGTCTTTCCAAGTTGGTATCCTTATATTAATACAGCTCCCTGTCCCCACCTCCTAACCAAGCCTTTGCACTACCACATGGGGCATGAGATAACCCCTCCGTACAGTGTATGCTGTCCAAGCCCTTTAACAAGCTGAAGTAAAATTCCTACCCCTTGGTGTCTTTTATGTCATGTGAAATAGCTCAGGGCACAGTTTCTGGAGAAAAGGCATCACATTAATTGATAAATATGTAGATAAGATAAATTCCCCTTATACTGTTCAGCTTGCTATAGCCAAGAGAATGAGACACATGGAAGGACATGGTCATGCTAGGAACCAAGAGAACATTCCCCTTTTCTTCATATTTGAGATAACAGCATCAGGACAGCTGATTCTGAATGAATGATTTTTGCTTGCTTATAGACCCGTCTTACCAATGTAGCTGAGCAATGGGTATGATCTTTTAAAAAGTGGAAGGGACTTAAGCATGTATAGGGCTTTACCAAGTTAATTCTCAGACTGACTTTGCTCACATTCTCACATGCAAATGCATTAACTGCAGAACAATAAACCTTTGTGTAGATTTCCTGGCCATGTAGTGCCAGGTAGCTGAGATTCCATTGCAAAAGCTCCCTTCAACAGAAAGGGGGGGGAAAAAAAAAAGCCTAATTCCGACTTACTGCCAAACAGGACTGCAAACTTTGACATGAAAATATCGCTAAAAAGCTATCAGTATTAAAAGAAAATAAAAGCTGGGCATGCTATCTGCTTAAGTGTTCTCTGGTGGTCATCAGGCAATTTTAACAATCCTCCCTAGCACTTTCTTTGGCTAACTACTGACACCAGTCAGATCCCACTTCAAAAACCTAAGGTAAGATATTTGCACAGCTGCATTTTTAAAGATACCAGCATATACTGCTAGGAGCATCTCAGAGATGTGTGACACCAAACAAAACACTATGACAATGAATTTTCCTGCTTGATTTGCAACTGCAAGTAAAATCCAGTTAACAGACATGCATTTTTAAATGCACAATAGAAATGTCTTTCTTCACAAAAGAAAGAGGTATTTTATCTATATAGCAATCTTTATTTCAAAATGGCATTTATTACAAAAATGTAAAAATCCAGCTAAACCAGAAACATTGAGATTATTTTCCTGGACTATCAAAAGTCCAGGGATCTTTGTCCCATATCCTTGTCCTCACAATGTTCTCCCCGCTTCCAGTCTGATTACACAGGTGCAAATGTGCCTAAATGGCCCAGAGTAGATAAATACATGAGAAAGGCAAAAGCTGTAAAAGCTAGATGCATGCAACAAGTTCTATCAGGAAGAAACCCTCAAAAATAAATGTAAGAGTAAGGTAATCTTTAGGTATCCAGAGATTTGTTCAGTCATCCTTGTCTTTTGCTCCATGTTTCAGGATGCGCGTGAATTCAATGTAATTGAAATTCCCCTTTTTGTCGATGGGGGCCTCTCTGTACAGCTCATCTACCTCTTCATCTGTGAACCTGTCTCCCATCGTTGTCAGCAGCTCCCGCAGGTAGTCTTCTTGGATGAACCCTAGAATGAGATGTAAGAGGCCAAATATAAAAACTTGGGCGTCTTTATATTCAATAATAAATGAACAATAATGTCTTTCTTTGAACTCTTTGTTTCAGTTATAGATACCTACAGTCTCTGTTGCCAAATGAAAACAAAGCCATTAAAGTCCATTAACTATAATGACCAAATGATTACAAGCATTTAATCAAGTCAAGCCTCTTAGATGATTTGCAAGGCTCTATTTAATTTGCACTACCTCAAATAAAGGCCATTTTATCATTTGTCCGTTTCAACAAATAGGCAAATTGCCAGTATACATATTGGACCTTCGTCCCAGCAGCAGGGCTACACTCCCAGTAGTAGAGAGACTTCTAACAACTGCATGTTTTACGCAAAGGGGATCTGTTTGCCTAGAACATTCCTCATGAGAATCACTTAAAAAAAAGAAGTGATGGAACTTGATTACCAAATGATCAACAAGTGCATGAAAGAACGAAGTTCAATATATTTCAAAGATTTTAAACTGATGTTAAATCAGTAACAAAACTCAGATTTACTAGACTGGTTGCAAAGAACACGTTGTTTGGCATTGTTTGTCAAACAAGCAGCCTTATGTAACTTGTGAATCCTTCTACCAGGACTCGTGAGTCACACAAGGTTCTTGTATTCTTTTTCTTCTCCTTTAAGTGCAGCTCTACAGAGGGAAGGTGGATACAAGTTGCTGACAGAAAACAAATGCTTCATAAAAGCACCACA
Organism: Apaloderma vittatum; assembly: GCF_000703405.1. Lineage (NCBI taxonomy): Eukaryota > Metazoa > Chordata > Aves > Trogoniformes > Trogonidae > Apaloderma > Apaloderma vittatum. The sequence continues at coordinate 5,762 of NW_009708449.1, read as the reverse complement.
GCTTGAAGACAAGGATTCCCCTTAAAAACATTGCCCTAATGCTGAGATTTGTTAGGAAAAAATTAAGACCCTGTTTCCCGATCATCTTTACTTTCTTCTGCCTTCAACAGAACCAAAGTGCAAGTAGTCTGGGATTTTAAGTTTTACAGTGTTTGAAAGGGTAATTTCAGCCGATGAGAGTACAGGCATGGTTTTTAGTTTTCAGACTTGAAATATTCATTGCTACTTCTATGAATACAAGTATTTGTTGTTACAAAAGTAAGCAGAAAAAATACACATACACTGTTATTTTACCCACGTACCTGTTGCCTCTTCATCAAAGCAAGCAAAAGCATTCCTGATCACATCTTCTGGATCGGTGCCATTTAACTTCTCACCAAACATTGTAAGGAACATTGTGAAGTTTATGGGGCCTGGAGCCTCATTCATCATGGCATCTAGGTACTCATCCGTTGGATTCTTTCCTACAAATAAAGGGATTCATATTTTGTTTAGCTTTCAAACTAAAAGAAGAAGTAATCTAAAGAGCACAATACAAACTGAGACAACTCTCAGAAGCTGTCCCAAACTCAATTATTTTAACAGTGCAAATCTGCCTGGCAACCCTAAACAGAAAAGCCACGTTACCAAGGGAGGCGAGCATATCGTGCAAGTCCTCTTTGTCAATGAAGCCATCCCTGTTCTGGTCAATCATGTTGAAAGCCTCCTTGAATTCCTGAATCTGCGACTGATCAAACATCGCAAATACATTGGAAGTGGCACGCTGAGGGCGCTTCTTGGTGGTCTTCGTCTTTGCCCTTTTGCTAGACATGGTGGCTGTTTGTTCTAGGGAGACAAAAACATATCCAGGATTTAGCCTTATTAAATCAGATTACAAGTTCTTGGGGGAGGGACAGATAAAGGAATATCAAATTCCATGTTATAAGCAAATATACCAAAGTACGCAATTATTTTAGTATCTCCTGCTCCATTTTCTGTCATTTGGATTTCACTTGCTATTAATCTTAATGTCTTTCAGGATTCAGGGACTGGCACTGTAGGCCAATAAAGGGCTAAATTAAAACAAAAATATTATCAAAGCCAAGTTCTCAAAATGAAACTCGCACAGTGCTTTTATTGCTAATTCAATACTCTGTCTGCATCTTCCACAAATTAACATGACTACATACTTAGCAGTCTGTAGAAGGATACGGGCTGCTAACCTAGCAGATTATGTAATGGTTAAATAAATCAAGCAGTGCTAAACTAATATTGGGGACAACAGAAGAAAAAAGAAAGGTATTTATATTATTTGTTAGAAAAGCTACTGTTAAAAGAGCAGTAGGTCTCAGGACACAGAATGGTCCTGACCAGAGCCTAAGGTTTTTGTGAAGATTGTTGGATGGTGCTGGGGGAGAGATCTGCCAAAGAGCTCCTACTGGAGTGCTTTCATCAAAGTCAACTAGAGGATTGTGCGTGTTAGAGAAAAGACGCTGACATAGTTCAAAAGCACTATACATTGCTATTCTCTTACACAGTGGAACTATTACACAATACATACACAAATGCCAGTATAGTCCTTTTAAAAGGAATTAATTGCACAATAAGATTCTAATAATCTGAAGACTGCTTCTTTTAAATTATTAAGCTTTTAAAACATTTATATGTTCTCATAGAATCTTTATATAATTACACGTATCACAAATATACTAATTTAATTGTTTCCCTTGAGCTGTCAAATGACTACGTAAACATGGTAGTTTTTATGTTGTAACACTAATATAATCAGGAAAGAAGTAGGGCTTTCAAGTTAACTGCTTCTTTTTAGTTGGGAAGATACATTTAGTGTTCTACTATGGTTGATAGCACAAATAGGAAAAGCTGAGTCATTCACTGAAATGCAAACACAAAGCCCTCAACAGTGCTATTGGATCAAAGTAATTAGATTTATGCTGTTTCTAAAAGTCTCGTATACCTCTATGCTTTAGTTTTATCTAATGCAAGCAATCCATGCTGCTATAATATTCTCTTATGCCCAAACCACAAGTTATGCAAACCAAATTCCTTTCATCCTTGATTTTGAATGTTATAGGAAGCACCTGCAGTAAACATCCTGAAAGAGCATAAATTTAAGCTTCATCTGTAGTAAGAAGAATGCTAAACACTTTGGAATTTACACTAAATATTAATTTTACAACTTTAAAAAAATTATCTGGTCAGAAATGCAATTCTAAATCGGAGACAAAGAACAGTTCTAATGGTTTCTTAGATAGTCTGGTCAAAGCTACTATATTTTCTGTTAAAACTCCTGAAAAACAAGACTGAAGTAACTAACTTGGATTAATGCTTAAAAACAAAAGGGAGTGATATTAAGCAAAGTAGGTCCCTTTTGTGGTTAATAAAACCAATAATCAAGCAAAAAAGCAGTTTTCTTGGTTTTAATTGAAGAAAAGATATTTTACCTTGCTTTGTATCATGACATGTTGTACCAAGCATCTGGATCATAAATGGATATTCCATGGTTACGTCCTTCTCAGTCTGTCTACAAAGAGTGTTACTGATTTGCCCTGCTAATTCCACACTTTTAAATCCTACGTGCATACATAACGTTCTTCTGACGTATAAAAAAAAATACCTATTATGGCCCGAACTAAAAATAGCCTGTGAAATGCAACTGTGCATCATTCAGTAACACTGAAGTTCTCTTCATTGCATTCACTAACCACAAGCTATTTGAGATGTTTGGCCTCCAACAACACTTCGAAAAATAAATATGAACTCCTGACATCTAGATACTTATGAAGACAGCTGACAATAAAGGTAGCTTGCTTTCAAACTGCAGTCAAGGGTTGTATGTAACTTCAGTCTTTTTCTTACCTCTGTAAAAAACACTCATACAAGTTACTGTTAAACTCTGAGTTACTGATTAGAAGTTCAGCTATACAGAACAGAGTCAAAAATATCTGTTCTCTGAAATAATCCATAGTTTTCAGGATATGGCCTATTCGAGGTAAACCAAAACATTTACTTTGCATGTGCCACAAGGCAGTGCTCCCACCAAGCTGCTACCTACGATTCTCTCAGGTATACTTCAATCCTAATTGAGAGGAGGTAACGAGAGCAGAGACTGCTGCCGACTGTAGCTACACATGGTAGAAAGAGATCCTGTTTCTTTCTAATTCTGTTCAGAAGACTGCTGTATCAGAATATCGTATTAGAGAATACAAAAAGTTTCTTTTGGTGCAACCATGCCTGCTCCAAAAAAACCACAAACAACAAACTGGCTGGATGGCTGGGTCCAAAGAGTGGTGGGGAACAGAGTTTAAATCCATCTGGTGGCCAGTCACAAGTGGTGTTTCCCAGGGATCAGTACTGGGGCAAGTTCTGGTTAGTATTTTTATCAGTGATCTGGACAAGGGGATTGAGTGCACCCTCAGTAAATTTAAAGATGACACCAAGTTGGGCTCTGCAGAGGGACCTGGACAGGCTCAATCAATGGGCCAACGTCAATTCTATGAGGTTCAACAAGGCCAAGTGCCGGGTCCTGCACTTGGGTCACAACAACCCCCAGCAACACTACAGGCTTAGGGAAGAGTGGCTGGAGAGCTGCCCAGCGGAAAAGGACCTATGGGTGTTGATGGACAGCCAGCCGAACATAAGCCAGCAGTATGCCCAGGTGGCCAAGAAAGCCAACAGCATCCTGGCCTGTAACAAAAACAGTGTGGCCAGCAGGACCAGGGAAGTGATTGTCCCCCTGTACTCAGCACTGGTGAGGGCACACCTCAAATCCTGCATTCAGTTTTCGGCCCCTCACTACAAGACAGACACTGAGGTGCTGGAGTGTGTTATGCTGGTGAAGGGTGTAGAGCATAAGCCTTATGAGGAGCAGATGGGGAACTGGAGCTGTTTGACCTGGAGAAAAGGAGGCTGAGTGGAGACCTTATTGTTCTTTACAGCTACCCGACAGGAGGTTGTAGTGATGTGGCCTTGGTCTTCTCGTCCATGTAACAAGTGATAGGACAAGAAGAAACAGCCTCAATTTGTACCAGAGATTTAGATTGGCTATTAGGAAAAAAAATGCTTCTCAAAAACAAACAAACAAAAAACAACAGAAAAAAGGTTGTCAAACACTGGAACAAAGTGCCCCAGAAGTGGTGGAGTCACCATCCCTGGCAGTATTTAAAAGTTGTGTAGATGTGGTGCTTGGGGACACAGTTTAGTGGTGGACTTGGCAGTGCCAGGTTAATGGTTGGACTAGATGATTATAAAGGTCTTTTCCCACCTAAATGATTCTATGACTCCACATAACATTGCACTCAGCTCTGGGAAACTCCATTAGAAAGAGACCGATAAACTGGAACATGTTCAGAAAAGCAAGGACATCAATCCAGTTAGTCAAAGACATCAGTTTATGATGAAAAAGTTTCAAGTGCTTACACTTGGTGTTACCTCTCTGTGTACAATATGACTGTACAACAGGAAATGATGTAATGAGCAAAAACTAACCTTATTTGAGTCAAGCACTGAACTGGATTTTAGAGAAAATAGGATTTCCCAAGGTCATTTATGAAAAATAATCAAAAAAGTGAGCTTTTATGATTAAAATAAGTATAGGCTGAAAATAGAAGAATTTCAGTAGATAAAACATAGAAATACTTCACATTGGATAGTACAAGTCATGACAAGCAGGTTTAGTCTGTTTTTTAATACTATGAAACACTGAATAGTCTGGGCCTTGTTTTGGAAACTGTTCAAGAATTTTTTTTGGGAAAGAACTTGGCCTGTGAGACTTTCATAAGATTTTCAAAAGCATAACCTTTATTTAAAAAGATTTTCACATATTAAAGAAAAAAAACCATAAACTGCACCCACAAGACTAAAGAGGTAGTGTGCTGCTTGTACATGTATGTTTGTCATCCTATACTCCCTACCTCTGCAAAAAGGATAAACGCTAGGAGATAAAACTGAACTAAAGAGCTTGAGCCAGACAATAAGATACCAAACTTCACAGTCAACTAACAGTGATGCAAGTTTGATCTGTTCAGAGGCAGTGACCAAAAGTTATGCTTCAGAGAACAGCCTTGTGTTTCAACAGTAGCTTTATAATGGCTGTGCATGTCTATTACTCAAAATTAAAAAAACACAAACCAACAACAAAAAACCCCAACCAAAGAAGAAAACCTCAGAAAAACAAGAAAATAACCAAACTCCCCTATAACACAAAACACACTCCCAAGGAAGTCTCTACATGAAGTTTCATACTGAATATTTTAACACTGCCAATTATTTGGGAACTTTATTAAACTACAGTGTAATGGTTACATTCTCTTAAATCGTCAAATTCCAAAGTCAGCTTCAAAGCTAAGTCCCTAGCTCTGTCCACGTAACTAATCGCAGCATCCAGTACCACCACTCGTCCATCACATTTTGGGTGGAAGAGGTAAGACTCTGCACTCCAACAGATCTATGGCGAAGCTCAACAGAGGTGTAATCTACACCTCGGGTGAAAAACAAAAAAAACACCAAAACCCCACAAAAATCCCATACCCCATGCAATTTTGTCTAGTCTTGAAAGCCATCCTATCACACTCCTCATTAAAAAGTTTTGCTAAACTCTTGCACAGGAGCCAACCCTGCCTCAAAATCTGCTTCTTATGACTCAACAGAGCCTTTGTCTGCAAGTTAGCGAGCGGAATCCACTGTGAACTGTCTGGATTAACTTCCCCGCGGCCATTAACTATTTCAAAACTCAAGCAGGAGAGGACGCGCTCACCACCCCTCCC